>NW_005841951.1:2841228-2850553 GCF_000455745.1 Alligator sinensis | reverse complement strand
AACCTGTTCAGCCTTCACAAGAGAAGGCTGAGGGGGGACCTGGTGACCATCTATAAACTCACTAGGGGGGACCAGAAGGGTTTGGGGGAGACCTTGTTTCCCCTAGCGCCCCTCAGGATAACAAGGAATAACAGCCACAAGTTGTTGGAGAATAGGTTTAGATTAGACATCCGTAAGAACTACTTCACAGTTAGGGCGGCTAGGATCTGGAATCAACTTCCAAGGGAAGTGGTGCTGGCTCCTACCCTGGGGGTCTTTAAGAAGCGGCTCGATGCCTACCTGACTGGGGTCATTTGAACCCAATTTTCTTCCTGCCCAGGCAGGGGGTCGGACTTGAAGATCTGCAAGGTCCCTTCCAACCCTACTTCTATGATTCTATGATACTGTGTATCTTCAAAGATCTCTTTTTTGGAAGAATGTATTGTCACACAACTTCTCTAAGATTTTTGTCTACATAAAACTCCTATATTTAAACAGTCACATTATAGCTTCAGATGCTTGCCTTGCAGAAAGCAGTAGCTACTTTTTTTATACCATGACATTTCCCACCTGATAAGTAGTTGCTGAACCATGCAATGACTCAGAATAACGGTCTGCGTACCTAAATGAGTAATAAAGCGACATTCGGTACATCTCCTGACATACCAACTAATTCTGCAATCCAGGTTTATCATATGCACGTACATCCACTTCCCCAATCACATTTAGAATTTTTTCCATATACAGCAGATGTTACCACGAAACAAATCACCTGATATTCAAGAAGGGCTAAACATCTAGAAATGTGCTAGTGTACATGAGAGTTGCAGCTGATGTGAAAACCAAGTCTTTTTCATAACCTGAAGGTTTCCCATTCAGATTTTTGAATATTTACAAAAACAAAATGGCATTTTTGACAGCTCCTACAGTAAGTGAATTTTCAATGTAATACGCCATTTTAAATGAAGTAACAAAGACATTTCAGAATAAATCTAATTCTGTGGTTTTTATCAACTTTAAATCTATAGTCTGAAAGGTCCAGCAACTATCTACATAACAGTACTGGGTGCATCTACACATGCATTAAGGTGCTTTTTCTAATGTGCATTAAATTTAGTACCTCCAATGTGAGGTACTAAGGATATGTGCATTAGGCTGCCTTAATGCACAGTAACAAACGTGCATGGTTTTTAAGTGATGCTTAATGTGCAGGAGCCTATTTTACTGCACATTAGCATAATCACACTTTTTTACGTGATGCTTTAATGCACAGTAAAATAGGCTACTGCACATTAAAGCACATGTGTAGATATGCCCAGTATAATTCACTTTTGCACACATTTACAGCATAAGGATAAAATGTAGCTCCTCCTGATCCAAAGCAGGAGCCAACCTTTTTGGAAGGCATGCCACAAATTAGCTCAGCCCGCTCCAATCCTCCACCCCTGCCCAATCTCTTGGTCTGCTTTCTTCCCATTGCCCTAATCTGCTGCTCTGCTTCCTGCTCTCTACTCATGCACGTAAAGGTATAATTGAATCTACAGGTTTCCCTCACTTTATGCGGGTTCCCTTGTTGTATATGTAAATTCGCTCTTATGCAATGAACCTTTTTATACCAAAAATTTGTTATATGCAAGGTAAATTCACTCTTATGCAATCAGTGTGGTGGAAGCCCACAGTCAGCTGCTTTGTGCACTGCATTGTGGAAGAGACATGCACCAAAATATAGTCTCCTGTGTGGATCTGTGCTCCTTGTTCATTGTCTGTGACACATGTTTCTGTAGTTGTCATCCCCATTATGATAGTGCCCTGTGCTTGTGTGTACTGTCTGCTGTTGGCGAGTACCATAATTGTGTTGTAAAAGTTGTAGAAATGGGTCTGGAGGTCAGGACAGTCGAGGTCTTGGAATGTATCCCTATTTGTTACATTGTAAAATGGGTTCTCTTTATGCAAATTTGAGTTATGCGCTGTTTTCCAGGAACGCATGTACAGCATAGAGTGAGGGAAACTTGTAACACACGATCCACACACTCATGCCTCCTGCCTTGCCACACATGCATGTCAGGAGGCACAGCTGTGGGATTGCACATTAGATCCAACTGTGCCTTGTCACTGGTGTAGGGAGAACCTGATCCTGGGCTCCCCCTGCATTAGCAAGGAACAGGCTCCCATGGCAGGGAGCCCTCTTTGCTGAGGGAGCTCCCAGCCATGGGGGCTTTGCTCAGCCAGAACAGAGTCCCGCACCTCAGTCCTGGCTGCATGTGTGGTGCAGCTGGGATGGAGAGTCCCATCTGGTGTGCGAATCCAGACACAGGCTTGGTCCTCGCTTGGCTCAGACACAGGTTCAACCTAACCAGGACCAAGAGTCCCATCCGGTGTGGGACACTCAGTCCTGGGTGTGTGTGTGGGCACAGGTGTTTCATGTACCCCTGAGCCTTGGGTATCATGGCTTCCACAACCCCCCATGCCCTGGGATTTCACCCTGGCCATGTTGCACCCCAGCGGTTGGAAGCTCTGACAGCTGACAGGGCTCCCAGCCACAAGGGAGACACAATTACACATTCACTTTAAAGCTTGATAGTAACCAGCTATCAAATTAGTACATCTTTTTGAGGTCTATCTTTATAGATGGTTGGAGCTTTTTATTGTGTAATAAGTATTTTGCATGTGTAGCTGATATTAAGGTAATTGTGCAATTAACTAGTTAATTGTGAGATACCTGTAATGTGAAGATGGATAATTTCATCCATGGATAATCTGTGGATAATTTCTTCATAGTTTCATAGTTGGTAGGGTTGGACGGGACCTGAGCAGATCATCAAGTCCGACCCCCTGCCATGGCAAGAAAGAGTACTGGGGTCAAATAACCCCAGCAAGGTGTTCATCTAGCCTCCTCTTAAAGACCCCCAGGGTAGGAGCCAGCACCAGTTCTTTTGGAAGTTGGTTCCAGATCCTAGCCACCCTGACAGTGAAGTAGCGCCTCCTGATTTCTAGGCTGAATCTACCCTCTGCCAGCTTGTGACCGTTATTTCTTGGTACTCCTGGGAGTGCTCGGGGGAACAGGGACTCCTCCAGTGTCTGCTGGTCCTCCCTGACTAGTTTATAAACAGCCACTAGATCCCCCCTCAGCCTTTTCTTGTGGAGGCTGAACAGGTTCAGGTCCCATAGCCTCTCCTCATAGGGCCTGCTCTGCTGACCCCTGATCATGCAAGCAGCCCTCCTCTGGACCCTCTCCATGTTGTCCACATCCCTCCTGAAGTACGGCACCCAGAACTGGACGCAGTACTCCAACTGTGGCCTGACCACAATCGTTCTACAATTTCAAGTTCAAGGCATTTTTTTAGTTTTGCTGTTTTCAAAACAACTATTCTGAGGTTAATGTATTTAACTATAGGCTTTTGTATATATCTGGTCTGGACATCAGATCAGCATCCATTCAGCCTTTCACATAGGGACTATCCCATTTGTCCAATGTAAACAGCACAGAGGCACTGTGAGCAAGTGCCGGCATACACAACATTGGTAGAGAAGCAAATGAATGAACCTCAGATGTTATAATCCATGTCATGGATTATTTGATCCAGTGATGTTGTGGTATGTGTTGTTTTGGGGGACACAAATGGATCTGAGTCCATTGCAAGGCCAGATACTATGAAGGCAAAGCCGGAAAATGCGATGGAAACAGAACTGTGTCATCATTGGAGATAATGTTCTTTACAGCTTGTAATCCATCCTCATGGGTGATGCTGATGTACAGAGATGTGACATCCATGATAGCTAACATGGGGGTGGCTGGAAGCTCACCAATGGAGCCTTGTTTCTTTAGGAAATTTATTGTGACTTTCAAATAGCTGGAAGTTCTAGTAGCACATGAGAATAGAGTCAACATAGCCAGAAACTCCCACCATGATGGTGCCTATGCCATAGATCAGAGGTGAGAAAAATAGCAGATCTGGCAGGAGGCCAGACTCCATTTCCCAGCAGCCCCTGCACATATCTCAAGTTTGGGGATCTTGGGAATAAGTAAAAGTTGTCTGGCTTGCGTTCCCAGAAGGTAAAAGCATTAATCCTCTCCTGTATTTCAGGAGATAGTGTCTCTAAGAGGTTGAGTAGTTTCCTCTGGTATTGTGCCATGGGGCACACAGCTCAATATAAAACTCAGTATTGGAAAGCTGTTTCTTGGCCTCCTGTACATCTGCTGTTTTGTCCATGACAACAATGGCACCCTCCTTAATCAGCCTGTTGTAGAATAATATCAGGGCCATTTTTAAAGTGAAGTATGGCTCTCTGATCCACAGGTCTGAGGTTCTAATGGGGGACGGATTGGCAATATCAAAGTGGGTACACAAAGGTAGAAAGAGTTTTTGAGTGAACTTTAGTAATAACATATATCACAGTCTTAGACAGAAGAGCTCAAACTCGAATATGGAAGAGAATTAGAATTTCTTAAGGAGCAAAAAGTGTCCAAAACTTGCATTACAAGAAAGAGGAGTACATTGCTAGAAAAAGTATCCAGAGCAAATTGAATGAATGACCATTTTATAAAGGAGTAAGCAGAAAGCTAAAAGGAATGGAAAAGGGAATAAAAGGCATCTACATTGTTGCAAGGCTAAAATGGGAATTGACAGAAGTCAAGCTGCATTAGACCTTGCATAGGAAATAAAAAAACAAATACAACAAAACAAAAACAGCTAAAGATTCTTCTGCCACCTGGATTAAAAGGCAACAAAGAAAAAAATGTGTCCACTCCGTGATGAAGCTGGAACAAAGATCAGGTATTTAGGTATGACCCACAAACTAAATCCTTCCTCATTTTTCTGGAAATTGCCATTTCTTTCCAGGGTCTTAGATGGAGGCTTCCTGATGGCCCCAACATGAGTGCATTGAGATCCACGTTTTTCTGTTGTCTCCACTGTGGTCGCTTCTACTTCTAGATCCTTATTCCTATGGGGCATTCTGTCTTTGCCCCCATGGTCCTTACTGAAGCCTTAACCCAGAGCCAGAAGCCCTCCAGGGCCAACCCATACCCTTTGTTACCAAATTTTAATAGGGATGGATGGGTGAAAACTTCAAATGGACCCTTGGGTCATTCCAGCCACTGTGAGAAGTGTATTGATTAATTGACAAAGCAAGATAAGTAGCCAAGGATAAGCTCAAACTTACAGGATGTGTCTTGGCTGCTGTAAAGCAAACCTGGCCAGACTCACTATCTCCACAGCAACAGGTTCCTCCAGATGGTCCAGCAGGTGTTATGTAGAAGTTCCCAAGTTCCCATCCAGCCTATACCCACTATTTATACATGGCTGGTAAACAATCTTAATATTCTAATAAATGATCCCAGCAGCTCCAACTGGGCTTACTTCTAACCCTAACCTATTAAGCTGTCCCAGGCCCTGCCCTATCCCTGGCCTACTAGAGCTCTTCTGGGCCCAGGCCTAAGCCCTAAGAGCCTTTCTGGGGCAAGAGGAACCCTAGGGCTGTGCGCCCTTCTGAGCTGAATTCCAACCCCTAGGTGTCACTTCACTCCACCACCCAGGGAGCTACAACAAAAATACCAGAAAGATAATTTTGCCAAACTTTTCTGATGTTGCAAATGCACAGACATGTTTCAGCAATGTTCAGTCTAAAGACAAAAGGCACTCTTCTTGCAGAGAGAAGCGGTCCATCCCATCCATACTCACAGAGAACAACAGTAACCAGAAAGCCCCAGAAACGCATTCCACACCAGAAATCTTTAAAAGTCTATCACACAGGACAGCCTTGGGCAAATCTACAAACTAATTACCTGCTCCCCAAAATGTAAATGGCACATTCAACTAGGGAAAGTTTCCAAGACCAGCAAGATTTGCAGTTTTAAGGACTGACTAACCAATAGTGAGGTTATACATGTAATCAAGCCTGGGACAGCAGCAGACTGGCAGGCACAATGGAGAGGACTAGCAGTTTCAAAAAGTCACACACAGAACTGGCAGATTATCTGAGATTCAATAAGAAACCCCTTTAAGAATGGGTAGCGATGTAGGAGAGATCTAGAAAGTAGCAGGTAGCAAATAGTAGTGTGTCCTAGATTCAGCAAGGAAATACTTTCCACCCTGATAGAAATGTGGGGTCCAGATAGCATCCCCTTGTCATGTGACCTGAAATCATATGTTTTGTGCAGCACCACTATTCATCAGCATCCTCTCACCATCATAATGACAACACATATAGAAGGGTCATGTCCTCCTCAGGTGGATTCCATACCTTGAGGTTAACAAAAAAACATCTAAATTGCTTGGAGGTTGCAAGAGAGAGACACAGATACTATTCCCAGAGCCTCAGGTTGTATATACTTACTCTCTTAGGGGCCTGGACCAAATGTAAAGAAACTCCTGAGTGCCTCCTGGTGGGGAGTTAATAACTTGAAATTGGACAAATTTAACAAAGGTGCTTGTTCATGTATTTGCATATCAGGGTTGACATACCTGCAGTGGTTGCCTTTCCTCCTGCCACTGCTGAGGTCCCAAGGTCACAAAATGGAAATCAGTGAGTAGCCAGACTGAGGCAGAGGAGAAAGAAGAGCAAGAAGGCAAAGCTGGCTGCCTCAACAAACAGAAGAAGAGTGGTGTGTCTGGATGGAGTATCATCAACATTGCTGTGCTGACTTGGTTAGGAAGAAAATATGCCAAGGCCAGTGTCGCAGGGCACCTTGGTGCCCTGCTCCTAGAGAGTGGAAACTGAAAGGGAGAGAGCCCTGGCAGGACATAACGAGCACAGCTGCAGGTTGCCAGGGCAACTGGAGGCAGCGAATGACCCACACCTGACAGCAGTTAGCTGGCTGTAAGGGGCAAGGCCTGGCCCTTATAAAGCCCAGAGCTGAGGCCAGGCTAGCAGTTCCCTGCTGGCAGCCAGACGAAGAAGAGCTCCTGGGGCTGAGATATGAGAACTGCTCGAGCAGAGTAAAGGATGGCGGCTCTGGGAGATTGGAGCAATGCTGTTATAGCCAGGTGGCCTTAAGTTAAGTTGTAGCCAGGAGGCTTGTGGTGGTGTTGTTGTTGTTGTTTATTACACCGGTGGCTAGGGTGAGGCTATAAGGGGTTGGAGGAGGCCTCGTAGGGACCCACAGGGGTGTGGGACCCTAGCACCAGTGAGGGCGCAGTATCCCCAGGGGCGTGGGGACCCCGGTGCCCAGCGTGGGCGCAGCGAGCCCCAGAGAGGGGGCAGTATTACTAGGAAGCCCAGTGTGGGCACAGCAAGCTCCAGAGAAAGGGAACTACTGAGCAGCCCAGTGCAGGCGCGGTGAGCCTCTGAAGAAGGGCTTAGCACTGCCGTAAACCCCGGAGAAGGGTGGTGTACTGCGGTGAACCCTGGGAGAAGGGGGTAGCAGCGCGGTGGGCCCGAGAGTCAGAGGGCGTAGATGAGAAGGCCCCAGGAAAGGGGGTGACATTACAGGGAGCCCAAGAGGGGGGCAGCATGACAGGAGGCCCCAGAGAGGGGCGACATCGCAGAGAAGGCCCTGAGGGGGCTCGGAGAGCCCAGGAGGGGGCAGCATAACAGAGAAGGCCCGGGAGACGGGCATGAATATAGGCAGAGAGACACCAATGTCTATCCCATCTGCAAGGCTTAGGGCGTGGTATCAGGGGTGGTTGGAGCCACGCATAGCCCATAAGGCTAGGGTGCCTGGGAAGCACCCATCATACAGGGAAAATACGGGGACAGAGGTCCCAGCTAACCGTGCCCAAGGAGACGTGAGGCAGCCTCCCAACTTAACCTAACATCAAAGACGTGGCGAGCGAGAATAGAGGGTGCCCTTGGGCCGACTTGGCACGGAGGAAGGGGCCTCAAGGAGTTCACGGCCCTCCTGCAGGACCCCGCTGTGACAGCCAGGAATACAGTGATCTTTCAAGCATGCCAGAATGCCAAGGCCACCAAGGAGGCTGTGGGCCCGGTGAAGTACTGGGATGGTTATAAAGAACATCAGTATGGAACAGGAAATAATAGTCTTGTATACCCATCCTCAACCAGCTGTTTTGCCTTCCGCATCATGGCCTACCCACCAGAGGCCTAGTGTTACCCACTCCAGTCCCAAATAGCCCCCCAAAGGATATTTCTTCATGCCCTGGCTGTTGCTCCCACCCTTTTCCCCCTTCTTATGTCTATAAATTCCTGTCTAGGCTCTTCCACTGCATACCCAAACTCTCTTTCCAGAAACAGAATCTTACCCCTTTCCCCACATGGCCTCTCTGCCAGCTATGCTACCACTCCAGCCTTTTTAGCTGTAAAAACCTATATCCTGCTTTTCCTGTATAAGAGGGAGCTTCCAGGAGGATTCAGGGATGTGGGGGCAGGAATATTTCCCCTCTGTCTTGTATTACTTATATACAGGAAAACCATTATGGTGTGGGACTGTGAACTCTTCAATTCCCACTGATCAATGCCCAAAGACACTGGCAAGGCTAGGCACCATTTTTTTTCCCTTAAAGACAAACAGATTGTCAATGACCTAATTTGATCATCTAGTCCAACCCCCTGCTCAAGGCAGGATCACCCCTAACTAAACCATCCCTACCTATATTGTCCCAGTCACTGGCATCAATTAAGCTATTCCTGTTTTAGTAATGTAAGCGTGATGTCATAGCTAGAATGGCCCATAAATTAGAGATCAGACTTGAGGAGGAATGTCTTGTATTTGAGAACTTGTCTAACTCTATTCCAACTAAATAGTTGATGTAATGAAAGATATCACCTTAAAAAATCCTTGTGTCTCACATCCTGGTTTAGTATAACATGAGAAAGTAGAGAATCAGGCTGACTTTTAAATCCAAAGTTTACTCCTTTAATCTAAACCCTGCCCAAGTTCACACCACTCCTGATGTGAGTATTATTGATTCTAGTAGTGAAACACAGAATGAGTTTGGAGTAAGATTGTGCTGTTTCACATATGTAAAAGAAAAATATGTCTTCTTTTAACCAGTCAGTAAAGATGCTCTTTTTTCTGTTATGGTGCAATAAAAAATACCTAACGAGTAGAATTTACATGCTGCTAAAGGGCAACATTTGATTTCTTTTTACACAAAAATATTCATCCAGTTACAGTATATCCTAGAAAGAAAATGAAGAAAATACAAATGTACTTGTATCCAGCAGATGGCAGACTGCTCTTGGGAACAAGCAGTATACATCATAGTGATCATAGCTGTATTTGTTTGGTTGGGCATGTTAAGGCAGCTTGGTTAGGTGCTGCTAAAGCAGCAAGACTTGAAGATGAATGCACTGCATTTGAAAGCTTGTCTAAACATCTAATCTCAACCATGCAGTTGGTCCAATAAAAGATATCACCCACAAAAAGCCTTTCCTGTAACAAAAT
>NW_005841951.1:2839036-2841197 GCF_000455745.1 Alligator sinensis | reverse complement strand
AAATATGACTAATATATAAATATATATTATTGCTAATATTATATGACTAATATGACAAATATATAATATATATATATATATTTATGTATAAATATATATATTATTGCTATAATATATAAATACATATATTTTACAGGGTCATATTTGGCAAGCAAAGGCTACCCTAAAATATGTAAAGTGAGATTATTATTACAATTATTGGAGTACCAGACAATGACAGGCATTTTACAATGCTCAGGAAAACTTGCTTACTATTGCCTCTCTTCCAAAAACATCCATTTAAAATTTAAAAATAAATAAATAAAAGTAACTAAGAAACAAACCCAAAGGGGTCTATTTCAATCCTTGGAAACACTCTGACTTACTTCATATTTGCTCAGCTCCCAGTCTTGTTAATTTATGGGACTTTTAAAAAAAAATATTGGGTTATTGCAGTTCCTCTAGAAAAGCTACGTTCTCCTAGGTTCATGCTGGCATAGCCAAGAAAATAATTTTGCCCGTTAACTTTGTACCAACAGTAACACAAGAAAAGCAATATGGAAAAACCTTTTGGTGATGCTTCAAATAAAACAGAGTATACTTTAGATAACAAAAAGAAACAAAAAGCACCTAAGACTCTACCATATTCTCCTTTCCACTTTCATTTTAATCCAAGTCCCATAGTCTACAAACTAATCAAGGGGGACCAGCAGGCATTGGGAGAGTCCCTGTTCCCCCAAGCACTCCCAGGAGTTACAGGAAACAACGGACACAAGGTAGCAGAGAGTAGTTTCAGACTAGACATCAGGAGGTGCTATTTCACTGTCAGGGCAGCTAGGATCTGGAACCAACTTTCAAAAGAAGTGGTGCTGGCTCCTACCCTGGGGGTCTTTAAAAAAAGGCTGGACAAACATCTGGCCAGGGTCATTTGACCCCAGTACTCTTTCCTGCCATGGCAGGGGGTTGGACTAGATGATCTCCTCAGGTCCCTTCCGACCCCACCAACTATGAAACTATGAAAGTTTTCCATGGCAAGAATGATACAAGTCAGTGGTTCAGATCCCTAAAATTTGGGTCCAAATGGGTGCATCTTTATGTGCGCTTTACTGTGGAGTAGACTCGTAAAGTGTCACCATCTGCACGCGTGCTGGTATTAAGTCACAGCAAATTTAATAACCCCACCATAAGATAGTACTGTTAGATACAGTACTATCTTACAGTGGAATACATAACTGTACTGAAATGCACGTGTAGACTGTAACAGAGGCTGGCTGGGGCATGAGGATGCTAAAGTGTGGGGGCTGCCTGCTGCCGACCCTCACACTTTAGCACCCTCGTGCCCCAGCCAGCCTCTCTGCCATCTGCCACTTCCACCAGAACCTGGGGCTGACCCCCAGAGCCCCTGTCAACCCAGGGCTGCTCCATCCTGGCTCTAAGTGCTGTGGTCCCAGGCCCATATGTAGATACTGCACCCAGGAGCACTGACTCAGGCACAAACCACGTCAGAGTTTATTTCTTCGCCTTAATAGCACGTGTAGATGCATGCACTGTGTGTTAACTGAGTATATGAAGAGGTTTCCAGGACCAAATATAAAAAAGGACTGTAACACAACAGAAAAGCATTATCCAAACTCTATAACACACAATAAAAAAAATTAAATTGTCTTATGCTCCAAAGGCAAAGAATGCTTAACAGCAGTGGCAGGGACTGCTTAATTTATTGCAATTGCCATTTTCTTCTTGAAGTGTATTGATATGAAAGGTATGCATACAAAATACAATGACATTGAAAAATTATTTACATCCAGAGACCATTGAAATAGCAAGCAATAGCAGTAAGCTTTTAAAAAAAGTATTTTTACTTGCAACAGTATACATTAGATTAAACATCATACAGAATGAAAGTGGATTTTATCATGTAACTAATATACTAAGTTCTAAAATATTTTATTACTTCCAGATAAAATATTAATGTTGCTATAAAATGCACAGTGTATACAGAGACTTGTAAATTGACAAATACTATACATTTCTCTTTGGGGATTGAGTGCCACAACAGCTAGACACAGAAACTTAATAGCTACATTCAAAATACATTCAATCCATTTAGGCTGAAAATACATTCAGAATCTTTGGATACAATTTATTGCACATACCTAGCTATAGAAATATTTGTACTTTT
>NW_005841951.1:2835365-2839005 GCF_000455745.1 Alligator sinensis | reverse complement strand
TACACATTCATGAATTATGCTGTCCAATAAAAGGTAACTTATAAGTTCTTTTGCAAAAATAAGCTTCAAAGGATCAGTCTAATCACAAGAACTAATGATGATCCTTACCACAGAATTTCAAATCACTAACAGGTAGCTTTCAATGTCACATTAAGATTTTCCTCTTTCATACAAGGCAACTAATTATTTGTGTTGTAACTTTTACATAGCACCAAACAAACATACAAACAGGCAAAAACAGTTTTATAAAACTAGTACCTGGACAATGGCCTTTTTATGATCCACAATCTTTACATATATGCAGGACTTCAAAAAAAAGAAGTAAGCATGTATATTTTCAGCTGTGGATTCAGAACAATTTTACAATGTATCCTGCTAGCAGTGTTTTCACAATAAATTCAGGCCTGTTTAGGACACACTTCTAAACCCTTTGCTCTGAGGGCTTGTTTATACTGCATCAGTGGTGGATCTCAGGGGTGGTGAGGTTCAGCACACCCTGTCTACCTGATACACTCCAAAACTGGAAGTTTACCCATGACAGCTGCTCATCTTGTCCCCAGTGCCTGCTCTGAAGCCCTCGGTCTCTGGAAGGTCTGCCAGCAGCCACTTGGGGAGGAGACAGCCTGAATGACAAACTTCTGGTTCTAGAGTGAATCAGCAATCTTGAGGTGGGTGGGAGCAGGAACACACCTTGTAGTATAGACAAGTCCTAAAAGGCTCCCGATTTGGCCCACTTTTGATCCCACGTAAATGAGATATATGCTGGTGCTTTTGAGATCATAATCAGTCTCACTAACTTTAAAGGAAAATTTGCCTGAAGGAAGTTCAGGCCTTACAGTCAAGCTGTTATCAGATTGTTTATTTGAGATCTGTGCTGCAGTCTGTAGCAACCTCACCCTGTCCCATTAAAACCCTGACAAAACTCCCATAGCATTTAATGGGAGCAGGAAGAGGCTCCAGCTATGACTCACTGATGATCCTACAGAAATATTAAAACTATAATAGTAATGCTACAAAGCACTTGCAAAAGTTCACATTAGACAATGTTTTAAGGCAAATATTAGGACCTTATTTGAAATGGTGAAGAAAATTCTTTCTAATCTGCAATAAATATCTCAATTGTAGACTCTATATCCTTATCTGTAGGGCAATACAGATCTTTACGAATTATTAGAGCTGCACAAAGCAAACTGAAGAGGAGACTTCTAAACCGATCTTAAAAATTATAAGATGAGAAACAACTCTCATAGTCTATATTAATGGTTTATTTACAAGAGTCATAATAGATAGTATGTAGTTAAGTAACAATGGCGAAAAATAACCGTATTATAAGGATTAATTCATGTAATAAATTTGGTTAAGTGCAAATAACTATAAAAAATAGCAAAGTGGTTAAAAAAAAAGCCTGGGTTAAAAGACAGGATTTTGCTTTAGGGGGAGAATTAAGAAATCTTAAAAAATGAAGAGGAAGAAGAGAAGGAGAAGAAACAACAGCAATAGCAACTGGTATTGGAAATGTGAATAATATTTCACATAATGTTGCCTTATACTTTGCATTAAATGCAAAGTATAAATGAGTCCTCTGCCAATTGATCCCATTTGTTTGTGGACTTGGGGCCAACCGGTACCTCTTATTGGTGGGCCAAACTTAAATAATTCCTGTTTTGAAAGATACTAGCAGTTTGAGACAATTCCTATCCCCACAAATGAGGAATACCAGGAAAATCAGTCAGCTCTCTCACGCCGATAGAAACATTAAAGTTAGTCCACTGTAATTCAAAAATGTCTCAATACAATAGATTCAAATTGAAAAATAAATAGAATGAATTTACCTTGGGGCACAGATTAAACAAGGATATTTCCCACCCAAAGAAGATTAAGAAAACTGTGTTTTATGAGCATTTTAATGGGAAGTATTTAAATCTTGTACTAAAACATAAGATACCAGATTTCTGGGGACCAGTTTATTTGAACTTTATACTGAAAAAAAAAAAAAATCAGGCTCCTCCTGCCTTATCAGCATAAAAACTTTACATGTTTGAAGATAAAATTCAGAGAAGAGGTAATTTCCAGAAAAATGTACACTGTTTACCAGGGATAAAACCAAGACTCTTTTATAAAAAGTTATTTTTAAATATAATAAAATTTAATTGGGAATAACATCCTTTTCGAAACAGCCTGCATAACACTGTAGGAAGGATATCATTCACATTCCAGGAAGGTTCAATAATTGTATAGAAAGGTTACCATGCATTATGGAATTCTAACCATATTCCAAAACAGAGAGTCACAATAAAAAGAATATAAGTAAAAAATAAATAAAAAAAAGAAAAAAAAGAAAATTGAATGAACTAACCACGGTTACAGGTAAAAATTTAAAAAAAACATAGAAAACAGGAAAAATAGAACAAAGAACTAGGAAACAAATACAGAATCATGAAATACAGCGAGGAAAAGTAGTAAACTAAATATTTACATACATGCAATTTTACAAAGAGAATATGAGCATGTAAAAAAACCCAACAATAACAAAAAGCAGTATACCTGAATCCAAAAACAAATTTTCAAGATCTTTTATAGATTCTGAAATTTAGAAAAGTTAAGACTTTGATTAAAGTGGCCACACTTGAGATCTAGTGCTCTACATCCCCACATGGGGAACTCAGTGCCCTGAAATATGCATTAGGAATGCTACAAAGGCAACATACTGCTACAGAGAGAGCTTGTTGAACACCAACTCCAAACAATTAAGTAGTATTGAAGTGTTCTAAAAGGATGCCCAGTTCAGCAGTCTCTTGACCAAAATTATGGTGGATGCTGTATCTGTTTAAATGATGGACAAACACTATGATGAACTTCCCTTTTTGTGAGTCAATAGCCATTCATAAATTTCTGCTAGCCAAACAAATTTGGGGCCTCTGCTAAGACTATTCATTTTAAAAGCATTACTTTTAAAAGGGACTAAAGTTCCTGCAGTTTTTATGTCTTTTCTTCAAAGTTTATCATCAATATTTCCTATAATGCATATTAAATTTAGCTATGCAGAATCATAAACATAAGTGTGTGTGTGTGTATATATATATATATATATACACACATATATATATACATATATATATAAGCTGAATATGAGTCAACATAATATAGTTGCAAAACAAGCTGAATTCCAGGGGAGAGCATGACAAAAATTAGAGATCTAGGAAACATGATACATACACAAGGAGAGTTTGGAATAACTGGGGTTATTTAGTCTGAAGACTGAGTAGAGATTTCATAAGTCTTCAAATATAAAAAGGGTTTTTACAAAAAGAATGGTGATCAATTATTTTCTGTATCCACAAGGAGACAGGACAAGCAGTAGTGGGTTAAAACTGAAAGAAGGGAGCTTTGGGGCTGCATATTAGGAGGAAGTTTATAACTTTGAAATTCATAGATTCATAGATGTTAGGGTCGGAAGGGACCTCAATAGATCATCGAGGACGACCCCCTGCATAGGCAGGAAAGAGCGCTGGGTCTAGATGACGCCAGCTAGATGCCTATCTAACCTCCTCTTGAAGACCCCCAGGGTAGGGGAGAGCACCACGTCCCTTGGGAGCCCATTCCAGACCTTGGCCACTCGAACTGTGAAGAAGTTCTTCCT
>NW_005841951.1:2833625-2835035 GCF_000455745.1 Alligator sinensis | reverse complement strand
CTTCCGTGCCACCCAGCAGGTCATTTCCTAGGCAGTAGGTATGCTGGACATTTTTCCTCCCTAGGTGCAGCACTTTGCATTTCTCTTTGTTGAATTGCATTCTGTTGTTTTGTGCCCATATGTCCAACCTGTCCAGGTCTGCTTGTAGTTGTTCCCTGCCCTCCGGTGTGTCCACTTCTCCCCACAGTTTTGTGTCATCCTCAAACTTGGACAGAGTACACTTCACGCCCTCGTCCAAGTCGCTGATGAAGACATTAAAGAGTATCGGTCCAAGGACAGAACCCTGTGGGACCCCACTGCCCGAACCCTTCCAGGTCGATACCGACCCATCCACTATGACTCTCTGGGCGCGACCCTCTAGCCAATTCACCACCCACCGGGCCGTGCAGTCATCCAAGTCACCGCCTCTTAACTTGTTCACCAGTATGGTGTGGGTTACCGTATCGAAGGACTATTGAACGATAGTCAATTCTGAAACAAATTACCTAGAAAGGTTGTGGAAGAGATATAAACAACTGGATATTTGGCTTAGGCAGGGATGAGCATGTCTTAGAGAAAGGAGCTGAACTAGATGACCTCTTGACCTTCCAGCCCTATTTTCTATGATTTTAAGTACTGCACAAGCTATCATTCAGTCTACTCGCAACTCTCTCTGACAGGGGTGTGCAACTATTTGGGCTGGAGGGGCACTTAGATGGTTTTGGTGAGCAGCTGCAGGCCAGATCAGCACCCCCACACCATGGCCTGTAACAGCTCACCAAAACTCCCTAAGTAGTAGATTACTAGACCTGTGAGCAGATTGTGGCTCCAGCCTCTAGCCCTGTGCTGTCAGTGCTTAGCGATCCTAGTCCTGGGACCCCCACAGGGAGGATACGCTCAGCCAGGAGGATGAAATGAAGCTGCAGGAGGATGGAAGGTGGCATCCAGGAGAGGCACAGGTGGACAAGGGCAAGGACAGGGCCAGAATTAAGGGGTGGTGACAGTGTGGTGCCAGGCCCTGGGGCAGAGCCAAGATTCACTTCCCGCACACCCCTCCCCATGGGACCAGCACCCATCACAGGGATGTGTGGCCAAGAGATCGTGGCTCTGCCCTGGGCCCTGGCCCCATGTTGTCATCACCCTGTGATCCTGGCCGTGGCCCTGGCCACACTTCCCAGCACTGGAAGCCACTCACCCCCACCCATGGCCCCTCCCATCTACCTGGCTGAGTACACCCTGCCTGCATGGGTCCTGGCTGGTCTCCTTGGAAATCCCCCCCACCCCCCAACTCCATCCAGCACCCCTGGTGGCGGTTGTGGGGCAGACAGATCAGAGTACCCAGGCAGTGTGGCCAGGTCCAGCAGTGGTAGCAATACTAGTGGCAGCAGCCAGAAGGAGCCACCTTGACTGTGGGCGCTGCTGGAAAGCAAA
>NW_005841951.1:2794660-2833615 GCF_000455745.1 Alligator sinensis | reverse complement strand
CCCCCCCAGCTCTGCTGCACGCTTGGGAGCAGTGGGACTGGCCACACACACCACAGCCTGAGCTGCCCCCCACCCCTGGGCCAGGTGGGGCCAAGGGACCTGCCACAGGCTGGATAAAATCCCTTGGTGGGTCATATATTGCCTGCCTCTGCTCTCTGATTTACTCCTTTAGAAAAGAGGTGTCAAATTCATCTGGCCCTGAAGGCTGGATGAAAGGTGCAGGGCAGGTCCATGGACTAGATCAGGTCCACGATCCTGATCAGGTCCATGAACCCCACACCCCTGCATGACGTGCATATCCCAGGCCCTGCACATACTCCATGCCACACATAGGTCAACTCTGAGACCCAGGGGCAGCACAGGAAGCCAGATGATTGAACTTGGTGGGACAGATCCATCCTGCAGGCTGCATCTTTGACACCCCTGCTTAAGAGAACATAATTCTAGTTCTTTGTAATCCTTCTAGTTCCTAGGTCCTCTGGTGATGATGTAACATCTCCAGATACCTTCGAAAATGGGCTGAATTTCAGTATCCTAATTTTCCTTTTTATGTCTCAGTGGGTATGTCTACATGTTCATTAATGTGCCGTAGTTACTGTGCATTAAGTATAGTACTTGGATAACTAAGGACTAAATCAGTGTGCAGTAACTGGCACTACTGTGCAGTAGCACCAGTGCACAGGTTTTTACAGATGTTAACTGTGCAGTAGCCTAATACCAATGTCATTGTGTTGTTGTGTAATTAACAGGCATTTTGTTTCTCTCTTCCCGCTGAATCCAGAACATTTTTGATAATCTGGACACTTTATTTAGACATCCAAGCTATTATAAAAATCCTGCTCCAACTGTGGGGGTCAATTTTTTCTGAAAATATGGCCCTAGCTTAACATCACATTAACTACAATGTAACCGCAATATTCTGCATCTTATCCAGCTCCTATTGGTGTCAATAAGTCTTTTTTTTATCGACTTCACTGAGAGGTGGATCAGGCTCTTTTATTTAGAAATTTCTTGACAATTTTTGCTTTTAAATAAAAAGCTATTTTTGAATTACAGTGCTTGAGGCTTAAGCACTAGATTCTTGTTTATACTTTCATTCAAAATAAAAGGAACCAAATCAGCGTTAGGGTTTATAAAGATAGCAAGCAAGCAAACCATCTTTAAAAATATCCTCTAAAATAAGATCATTATAGTAGGTTGTTTTTCATTTCATTTTCAAATAAATACTGCAGATTAGATAGTGTGTGCGACTAACCACAACTGGAACATACAAAAAGTATTAAAAATATAAAGAGTAAGTTTGTCTACAACTCAAAGCATACAGAAATAAAACCTACTAGCAATCCTTTAGATCATACTCTGTAGCGTGGTTACAAGACCACAAATAATAAAGTAGGGCTTAGCTTCACTTTAAGCAAGCTAAGGTAAATTATACAAACATTTATGCTACACTTTGCTAGTAGTGATTTAAAGAACAAATAATGTTCACTGCAACAGAAGCTGCAAAATAAAACATGAAACACTGACCTAGCTGACTGAAGACTATGGTCCTGGTTTTCCACCTAAAACGGAATTCAAAAGACCCAATGACAAAGATTAAACACAGGAAACTATAAGTAAACTGTGGTATTCAAGTCACTTCCCTTCCCTTCTTTTCTATTTTTTATTTTTGTTAAGTTTTCTTTCTCTACAACCACTGTGTTACAGAGAATCGAGAGATCTGTGGCCCTAATTCTACAGCTCATGGATTTTGTGGGGTTAAGATAAATATTTTAAAATAATTTTTTTCAAAGTATATGAAATGACCACGTGCCTCAAACCATCCAGGACACCAGGGGATGTCAGATTTTTTTTTTTAACTATTGAACATGTGCATTAAATTATGAGATACACACTGAAAAACTATTTGCACAGTGGCCTGGACCAGAGGCATACTAGCCAGAACCAGGTGGCAGTCTCACCTGGTGCAGAGGCAAAGGCTAGAAATTTGCTGCTGCTGAGCAAATGTTGCCTCCTTTTAGCCATCAACACATGTCTTCAGCAGCCTTTTAACAATTTGTAGTGCCTAAAAAGTGAGGTAACATATCTCCCCACACCATCACCATCTGCCCGAGCCAGAACTGGACCAATGCAGAGAAGGGACAGGGTATAAGGGACAGGATGGGGGGCAGGAAGGTAAGACACCCACTAATCCTATTCTGGCACCTCTCCCTTAGACAGCATCCAGGGCTTGTGCCTCACTCACCCATCCATTTATATACTACTGGGCTGTACTTAAAAATATATTTATACACATAAGAAAATGGGTTAGTGTGGGAACTCATGTTCTGCGTGAGGCAATAAGTTCTCTAAAGGCTAAAGCTGGGTCAGAGCACAAGGACTGTACCACTGTCATTCAGGTTTAGATCATGAGGAGTGCCTGTACCACTCGCTCCGGGTGCTGAAGACACTCACTCTGCACAATTCCAAACTGTGTGGAAACCACCCAGGCCCACCTTAAGAATAGCCATTTGTGCTGGCCTCCATAGAGTGCAAGTTGTTAGGTACGGGTCTCTGCATGTAAAAATTTTATCCAGGACACTGAGTTTTTACAGAAATTAACTTTGTTAGCTCATCCTAGTCCCCAACAAAAAGGCACTCTCTAGATCAACTAATGTTCTGCAAAATGTCAGTTAAAAATACATTCTTTTCAGATAATACAGAAGAGGTCCTATCAAAATTTTACCTAGAAATGCTAACAAAATACTCCCCACATTACATTTCCTCACAACTAGTACAAAATAGAAAATGTGGTCCTTGCCTGGCATTTTGGAACAATCAGCTCATAAGGAAACATAACAAAAATACTACCAATGTTACCTATAGTTTTGCAGATAAGCTGTAATAAAAAAAAATACTTAAAAAAGAACCATGCATTTACTTTGCTTTCACAGTACACAAGTTCAATGGAATATTTCTTTGTTTGGTTAGTAAATGATCGTTATAGTATAAAAACATATAAATGCACTTCACTGACAGCTATTCTCCAGAACTCTAAGTAAAATACCTAAGATGCTCAATACATTTGTTCTGCTACTTATTTTTGGTTTGACAAAAAAAAAATGCATGGGTTTTTCCCCTAATCCACTTCTTAAAGCCATGCAGCAACCCACCTACAACGTATTTTGATTCTAAAAAGAAGAAAAGGCTTAAGAACAGTGAAATGTATTTTAAGATCTAATATTATTTCTTAGATCAGTTCTGCTATTTTTCTATTAACTACTTTCCTTAAGAAAAACAAGGCAAGTCAGTGACTTGCTGTATTAAAAAAAAAATTAACATCAACCAGAAGCTGCGTTTGCCTGAGGTCAACTATAAAGCTATTTTTCAGTGCTGTGGTTCGGGCACTTAAATACCATACCGTATATATGTGAGGTAGGTAAAAGAAAACACAGACACACACAACACAGACACACACACACACGTAAAAAGATGAACACAATGATTCCTTCTTTTCTCCCAATCACTTGTTTAGGCTTTGCAATCTTCCTGTACACAGAGCTGTGAAATAGTCTTCTTAATGCGAAGCGCAGTGAGGCGGGCTGCTCCATTAGCACACCAGCACTCGCGCATTATTCTGCCCATGACTCTGAGTGCCTTAAGATAAAAGAAAACAGGTTAGAAATAAAAACACTTCTACTGCCTTCATGTAGCAATGAATTAAGAAAACACACTGTAACATATAATAAAATCCTTTGGAATCAAAATCCAATGGAAATGGCAGTAAGTTTGGCTACAAAAAGATGTTGTATTTGTCTCAAGATAAAACACTTCATCCTGGGACAAAGTGCAATTGTTCAAACATCCACATCCATTGTTCCTGGACAAATCCTGGAAAGGTTGACAGGATAAGAAGTGCTAACAGTTCATCTTGGGACATCTCAAAGTGTGTCCCAGAACAGTTATCCCAGAATTACACTAATCAAGCAATAGCAGAAATATGGAAGCGCATTCAGCCACACACTAAACCCTCATTGTGTACATGCCAATCCTGGAACATGTATGTCCTGGGACAAATACAGGCACAACTTGTCCTAGGACAAATGTAACATCTATTCCAAGCCCTAGAGATTTTCATTTTGGGCTTGTCAAAGAAAGAAATTAGTTTCATATTTAATCCTAATGGACAACTTTTTCTGTATTCCCCCCAAAAATAAAGGAATCTAAGACCATGGGCAGGTTTTCAGGTGCAGTAGTAAGAATTTCTGGGAAATTCATAGTGTTGAGAAAATGTTGAGAAGCGGCACACAAGCCCCTGGCCAGACAGCTGTATGGACGCCTCAGAGGCAAGCTGTCCAGCCAGGAGGCAATAGTGAGCTGCTCCTTGACTGTCCCCACCAAGGGGGAAGGCTGTCAAGAAACCATTGGCAACAATCTAACTGCTTTCCTCATCTCCAACTTCTGAACAGCCCTAGGGAGTCCTCGAAACTGTTCAAAAGGTGGGGGGACATTGGAACTGCCACTTGTGCAGTCCCCGAGTGCCCCAGGGTTGCTCAAATGACCATAGCAACAAGGTCCCCACAGGGCTCCCCAACACCGGGTGGGCCATCAGGGAACCTCTGTTCTCCCTCTGTCCCTCCCTCCCTCTGACTGTGGGATATTGAACAGGTGGCACACATGGCACTAGTAAATAGCAACATTGTTTTTAAAGAGCTAACTGCTTGTGGTTGAATTGCTATGTTTCATGGAGGTGAAACACAAGATTTCATGTGGTGGAAACGCCTATCCATACCCTAAGAAAGTTAGGTTTCTAAATCGTATTCAAATTCAGCGGAAGCTGGGCGCCTAATTCCCTTGGCTAAGTACAGACATTCAAAAACCCCAAGCCTGGGGCATAGCCAGACACTGGCCAGGGCAGTGCCTCAGGCAAAGGGGAGTGGGGGGGGGAATAAACTCCCCTGTCTCCCCTCTGTCTCATAGGTATGGGGACCCCACAAATGGGGTCTGCCCGGCTTTCCGTGCCACTGGCCACTTGTATGGCAGGGGGTGCAGCCAGAGCCAGCTGGCATGGCCCCTGCCATCCACCTGCCTCACTTGGGGCTGGGGCTAGAGGGTTAAGCCGGGCCAGCCCGCGGGCACTGCTGAGAGCAGGTGTGGAGGGGCGAAGCTGGGCTGGGCCGCAAGGGCAGGGTCCTTCCCAGCCAGCTGCAGCTCGGGATGGGGCCACAAGAGCTGTGTGCCCAGGCTGCTCGCAGCTCCCTGCACCCAGCTCCTAAGCTGTCATGGAGATGCAGTGCCTGCAAAGAATCTGTCACTCATGATGCAATTGGTCCCACTCAGCCCCGGGCAAGGCAGACAGATAGCAGAGCTGGCCTGGGATGTGCCATGGGAGCAGGGCCATTCCCAGCCAGCTGCGGCTTCATGACAGCCCAGCCCAGCCTAGCCTGGGTACAAGGAGTCAGGAACAATCCAGGTGCCCAGTTCCCGCAGCTCCAGCCTGAGCCACAGCCAACTGAGAAGGGCCCTTTTCCTGCAGCCCAGCCCAGGCTGGCCTCTCCATGCCCACCCTTAGCAGTGCCTGTAGGCTGGCCCAGCTCAGCCCCCCCAGCCCCAAGCAAGGTAGGCGCACGGCGGAGCCATACCATCCTGCTCTGGCCATGCCCCCTGACCCTACCGCTGGAGTGTCAAAGTCAGGGGAGACCCTGACTGGGGCTGCTCCGGCCCAGCCAGGCAGACCCCAGCTGTGGTTCCCCAGGGGGAAAGGGGAGAGAAGGGGGAATAAACCCATGCCATGTCAGCTTAGGGGGCCATGCTGGCTGGCATCTGGCCATGCTCCTGCCCCTGCTCTGGCTAGACAGCAGGGGGGCAGAGCCAACCCTGCTCTCTGGAGCAGACAGGACAGCCCAGTCCCAGACTGAAAAGCATGCTGGGATACTCGGGGACTCTGATTTAACTTCAACAAGGAAGGTCTGGGACACAAGTTCCATAAACCAGTTTAACCCAAATCAGTTCAGTCTGATATTACATTAAACTAGGTTTATCATAAACCAATTTCAGCCATTTTGAAACTGGTTTATGTGCACTGAACTTCTGTTCTGTTACAGGTTTAAACCAGTTTCTGATCACTTAAACCAGTTTATGTGTACCTTCTGTCCCTAGCCCTTCAGTGGGTTTGAAAATCCCCACCTCATCAAGTATAACTCAATATACTTAAAAAAAAATCCCTTTTACCTCACAACTTTGCCACTGGTTTGGAATATTTGGCCTAAGTTTCTGCTCACAAACTGCCCTTCTCATGTCTTCTACTGAAGGATCAGAAGGCACAACATCATAAAAAGGCAACTGGTACTCCTCAACAAGTCCTGCAAGAGAAATGTTGTGCAGCTGAAGTGCATAGGTCAAATGAAAGCAGATGCTCCAAAATAACTTTGATTATGCTTCTCACTGACAAAAGAACTCTTGCTAATATGTAACTGTGAATGTATTCATCAATACTTGTTACTCCAGATAGTGTCTACTGCTATTATTACTTTTTAGTGTACAAATCAATATACAATCAAATAGTCACAGCACTGGATATTGTAAATGGACATGCAGCAAAGTTATGTTCTGTTGCCACAAAGATTTGGCTAAAATTGTTATAGTAAAAGCTTCTTGAACTAGAACATATTTAAATATTAAAAAACCTCTTCAACCTGAAGCTCTGCTACAATGTTTTGCTATTAGGACAGCTACCAAAAATGTGATTTCAGTGTCCTGAAACTATTTGCAGAAAAAACAAAAATTCCAAGTTCAGTTCCAACTGAACCAATTTTCTGGGTTTTGTTGACTTTTTGTTTGACAGCTGTACCAAAGAAATCAATTATTCATATAGCTCTAGTCAAAACACTGTATAATTTTGAAAAAATACAGATATCAAACTTGGAGGCCAAGAAGCGAACTCACACAACCCCACAGCTCATTCAAATCTTACTATGTCACGGTTGCCATCTTATTTAATTCTTTCCCACACTCTAATGATATGTACAGAGACCTCCTCTCTTCTTTGGTATAAGGAAATGTCAAAAGAAGCCTCTTCCCTTGTATTGTTTGCCCTTTTTCTAAGATTCCTAGATGAAGCAACAAGGCCATTTCTTCCTGCAACAGGCTGTCATGGGAGGGCTCCCAGAAGATAAATTGGAAAGGCAAGGAAAAAAAGAATAAAGCAGGATAAAGTAGCTGTGGGCAATGATTTATAACTTCCATGTCTTCAATTCTAAGGCAGACCAAAGGTCAGGCTTCCTGGACTGGCTAACTTCGGCTCCTGAAAGTCCCATCGAATTTGCTGATGCACAACTGAAGTGGGACATGTTACTGAACAGGCAGATGTCCTAGTTTCTTCCTAGTCTGATAATCAGAGGAAGCGAAAACTGCGTAATGTGATAAAATAGGTTTCTCTGGCTTGCCTGGGGAGAATGACTGTACAGATGGGCCCAAAGCTGGTGGTATGTTGACAATTAATGAGTCTTTTTGCATTATAGATGTCTCTTTCTAGAGTCTGTGCTATTCTTGTAAATCATCTGGTGCCAGCACTGACGACACAGGTTTGCTGCGTGACAAAGACAAGAGGTTGTTAGGGCACATGGCAGGACTTTACTGTTGCTCTGGCCAACAATGCCAGTGCAGTCTTCTACTTTCTAGAACTGGATGGGGATCAGATCTTAGAATAGTGTAAGGGCAGATCCCAGCAAGCAGAATAGGGCCACAGAGTAAAGAAATTTTTCCTCTGTGCCATGCTGGTATCACTAGCCTTACATGCTGTTGAAGAATTAGTGGTTTTCTTCCTAGAGGCCTTAATAGCTTTGCCTGGTAGAAACACACTGATCTTTGCTCTTGTGTTCAGGTGGCCTCTCCTAACACTGGCTTCAGCACTGGATGTATTAGTCTTGGCTTTAGTGCAAGTAGCAGTGCTGTAGCAGGATAGATCTACACCTGAGGGACTGATACATGGAGAAATGTCAACTCCTGCTGTCTCAACTGAGGTGGCTGCTTTTGTTGCCCCTCCTCTCTCCACCCTTCACAAAAGGCAGCTCCTGAGGCTGTTGCCCTGGTCCTAGGGTGGCCACCTGTTCCTGATTGGGCAGGACAGTCCCAAAGTATGAACATCACATCCCAGTCCTAGGCTGAATGACTCCAGGACCGCATTTGTCCCAGATTCCCCTCAACACATTCAACTATCATGCGAGTAGCATGTGCAGGGATCTGGGTTTTCCATTTGTTGTGAAAAAAACACGGATTTTCTCCTTTGAAGGAGAAAAATGCAGGAAACGGTGGATTTCCCCCACAGGCTGGCGGGGTTCCAGAGTTCTGACAAGCCACCCATGGCTCCATCCTGCTCTCCCCAGCCTGCAAGGGGGTGCTTAGGTCTGGGGGGAGCAGGATGCAGGGGGCACCACATGCACGCGTGAGTGTGCACACACTCAAGTGGCCAGCAATACATCCAGCCAGCAGTGGAGAGCAGCTCTCCTAGCTGTCTGCCAGTAAATCTATGGCGGGGAGGTGAGGGGCATAGGTGACACAGGGTGGGGGAGGGCAAATTGAGGCCCCCATAGTGAGGGAAGGAGTAGGGCTGGCAGCTAGGGCTGAAGGCACTGCCCAGCCGGGTCAGTGCATGGAGCCTGGGGCCAGGGTGGGAATGCGTGGCTGCAAGGCTTAGCTAAGGGGGCAGGATAGAGCCATAGGTGGCTTGTCCAGGGGGCAGCAAGGGACTGGCTCCCTGCTACTGAGTGCACTACCAGGAAGCTGGGAATGGGGGCACGTGTCCCCCAGACTTGTGTGCAGGGCAGGGGAAGATGCAGGCTGTCCACTGCAGGCTTGACTCTTCCCACCCTGCTGCCCTCCACCGGGAGTCCCCGCAGCTCAGCAGGTGGGACCCCATGTGGGAGGCCAGAGCAGGATAGCATGGTGCTGCTGCCACTGCCAAGAGCCCTGTGCCAGCTGCACCGCCATGGCACCCCCACAACTCCGCACCACCGCCCCCACTGCTGCCTGGCAGGCAGGGGGGATTCACTATGGTAAAGCAACTGGTGCGAGGCTCCTGGCAGTGGTGGCAGCACCAAGCCACTCTGCCCTCCCACTCCAGGCTTGCCAACTGGGCCATGGAGGCTCTGAGGGAAGGGCAGCAGGGCAGGGAACCCCAAGCCCTGAAGTGGGCAGCCCATATCCTCTCCTGACCCCACAGGCTCTGCTCAGCTCTGCTCCCACCATGCCACATGCCATCTGCAAGGGGTGGAGGGGCAGGCATGTTGATTGAAAAGGTGGTCACCCCCACTCCATCAGACCATTGAACTCCATCAGACTAGTAACATGTTCTCGTTTTAAACACTGCAAGTTTGTCAGACAGGACTTTTGAAGAATTTTTTGTCTAATATCTGATGGGAATCTTGTCTTGTCTGCTTCTCAGGAAGCCTGTTCTAGATAGACTGTTCCAGCAAATGGAAGTTCAGTTACATCTCTCACAACTTGCACATCTTCAGAGAGAGGAAGAGCACACCAAGTGCCTCTCTAAGAACAGGAAAGGCCTCTGATAACTTTTTAACACAAATATCCTACTGCAAAAGGCCAGGACTGGTAGTCCACAGATTCAGAGTCTGCCACATTAAGGTACCTATACTGAAAGTCTTGTACACAAAAGTCTGACCAGAGAAAATCAGTCCATGCAGGTCAAATTCATTCACAGCAGGTCTTTCAAGGGGAAACAGAAGAGTTCTGAAGAATGTATTTTTCAGAAGAATTATGAAAGACTTAGCCAGAGTTATGAACTAAAAGGTTAGACACCCTGGTGGTTGTTTCAGTCTTGGGTGGTAAGAAGGAACTAAGTGCCATCTGCTATTTATGCCCTGGGAGCTCAAGGAGGCACAGGGCACATCCACATTTCCTTTTGAGGAAATCACTGCAAGTCATGCAGCACTCCTGCTTCCACATCCAATCTTCATAATTCAGAGGGGGAAAAAAGAAAAGAAAAGGCACATATACTGAAACAGCATGTTCCTTTAAATTCTTTTTTTTTAATCAAATTTGAGTTGGGAAAGAGGGGGGAGGGGAGGGGAAGAGACCAGAAATTTTACCTCCAATTGAGCATCTTCGTGATATCTCCCAGTACACCAAACCAAGAGAGTATATGTCTGCACGCTTGAAAGATTCAAAGATATTTACGTTCATTACATCATCAAGTATTTCAGGAGCCATGTACCTTTAAAAAAAATAAAGATACATATACAAATACATACACCAAGTATGTCAGTTGACAAGTTATTACTAAGATCCTAATATCTGGCATGGAGGTATTTGGAAACAATATGTTGGATTGTCATAATTACTTGCCATCACTTTTACTGAACTTGATCAGTAGTGCTCAACTGCCATGGCCCACATGAATCCAGTCTGTGGGGCTCCCCATAGGTCCAGAAATTCGGTGGTGGGGGAGCAATTAACTCAGCCACCACTCCTGCTGCCAAATTTATAGATATGTGGGTCACCCTACAGGCTGGATGACATGACCCCATAGGCCAGATCTCACTGGCATGTTGGGGTCACTCTGCAGCTGGATCCAACACATGGAGTCAGGTCAGCGTGTGGGATCAAGTCGCAAAAGCATCTAGCCAGTGCATGGGATCACTGCAGACAGCTGGTGTACAGGGCCAAGCTGGAGTGCTCAGTAACGCACACGAACTGGCCTGCTGTTCTGACCCTACATTGGATCCAGCCTGCAGAATAACCCCACCCATGGGATCTGGCCCACAGATCAGCCTTGTGCCATTCATCTGGCCCACAAGGTCAGAAGGTTGGGCACCACTGGCCTTGACAATTGATTCCTATCTCCATTTAGGACATGAGCACACAAAGTTACTAAGGGTGGGAAGACCCACAGCATGTCAGCTGTTCCAGAATAACTGTCTGTGTGTATATGCTCCTGGTCTTTTCTCAACAAAGGACAAACTAGGGCAGGTTAGCTTTCATCTACCCCAAGGCAAGTGTGTACATATGCAGTAAGTATAGAACAGCTGATAAGCTGTGAAACCCCACCCTCCTTTACCTTCCAGTAATTTGCTTGCATTTCATTTGCCCATGCCCTCACTTATTTTATCTGCATTCAAATATATTACTTAGATTCTGAAAAGTCCAAAAAAGGGCCATTTTGACCACATCTGACTATACATGGCACCAATCTAAGAAGTTTGTTTGATGAAAGATTCAAGAATCACCATCTGAGTTGAACCATGCTCTTTGATCCAACCTTTAATAATAGGCCTCAATACCCTATATATATTTTTCTGTAAACAAAGTTTAGCTTGGGTTATTTATTCAAGATATTCATCTAAAGTCTAAATGTTTTGTGTGACCATTATGCGTGTGTGCCAACACCATAGTCATATAATGTACTGCTTCCCCTGGTCCTCCTTCAGAGTAATTAAGCTTGCTAAACTTTTGATTAATATTGTAATAATTTTCTGATTTTTTTTTCTCTCTCTTAAAAATCTTGCACTGAAAGAAACAAAATACTTCCTATGATGAACAATCTTTCTGTTTTGCTTAATAACCAAACAAATACAGGGCCCAGCTAGCTACTTCAGCTGAAGAGGTTCATTCCATCTCTATTTATATTTGATCTTGAGGTTTTATTTGCTAATAAAGTTTCGCCTACAAGACAAACCGGATTGTATTTAATGGCATTAGTGGGCCAAAAGTACTATTGAAACTGAAAGAAAAGTAAAATGTATCCTGATCTCAGTAAAGCCTGAGTGAGGAAGAAAGGCAGCAGCTCAGCATGCAGTCAAGGATGTCAACAACTGGCTGCTGTCACTCTAAGCCAATGGTTCTTGACCTTTTTAGATTCGCTATCAATTCCTATTTGAAATTTCTGATTTCATCTTGCAATAGGTTTACTGTAGCACCCCAGATGAGAATTACTGTTCTGGACAGAACTAGGACCTAGAGCCATGCTTAAGGATTTTATTAACATCTAGATATTTAACATCAATAGCTACATAGGCCAACCAAAAGAAGCCAGCTTGTTATCTAACATCCGAATTTAGGAGCAGGATCATTGTCTATTATGTGGTTGCTCTCTCTTTAAATTCAGAGACATCCCATATAATTTTATGGCCAAGGGAAGGTTTGAGACAATCTCCTTACATGGCTACCTTTGCCCCCTATTGCCATACTGAATTTGAAAGAGCCCTGACCTTTCATCCTCCTTAACAATTCCTTCATACAATGCCCAGATTTAGGATCTGGATCTGCCCTGAGAAAAGAGTCCAAGCAGAGCTTGAAAGGAAAGCCTGAGAGTGGAAGAAAAGGAATGCCCCATACTTCATACAGTGCTTGAAAACTGCACAGAAGTGGAACAGCCTGAACTCCCTCTGGTGGTTCTCCCTTAATACCTTTCTTTATCAAATGCATCAAAGCTCTTACCTCTTTGTTCCCACTCTAGGATTCAGAGGTATGTCAATTGTGTTCAATACAGAATCATGCTTAACAGCCAGCCCCAAGTCTGCAATGGCACAGGTTTCATTTTTTTTCACCAAGATGTTTTTGGATTTCATATCTCTGTGTGCAATAGCTGGTTTGCCTGGTAACACCACCAAAAAACAACAGAAGAAAACACCCAACCATTATGATGAATGTTAATATGGAAAAAAATAAAAAAATAAAAAACTAACACCCCCCTCCCAAAAAAACCCAGCTTATTGCCATTTTCCTTCTCAGTTTAGCACAAATTAGACTCTGCCTGCCATTACTTACCACAGACACACAATAAACGCTTCTTTCATCCAGACATTCCTTTTACTCTTAAATCCTATTTCAGGACCACAAAGTTTCCCATAATCGACACTCCTACTCTATTCAGGCATGCAATAACCCGGTACATACCACTGGTATCCTAGTGTTTGAATAGATAAGTACTAACACTAGTCAACAGTAGACAGACTCCACTGAGCATACTCAAACACTTCAGGCACCCTGAAGCAAGCGTGACCTAAATTTTACAGCATTCTCCTGTAGCACTCCTATTCATCAGACTGGAGATGTGGCAGCTTCAGCTAAATAAACCTTCCACTGAAAATGTAATTAAAATTATAATTAACACAATCAATTCAATACTTCGTATTGTTTGATATTAAGTTATATTTGTTCTATGTTACTCCTGGTTTATTTTCAATGTACTATAGAACTGTACTCAAAAATAGTAATAACTGGATGGTTTGGCAGTTGACTGCATCATAAGCTCAGTTGAGAATGTTATGTGCTTTTCTTTCCATTTATACGAGCATTGGGAGACAAATTGAATAATGTTTTAAGTATCACTTAAAAATAAGTACTAATGAATCAAGCTCTTTATCAAAGAAATCTTTAGTGCATCTTGTAACTAATAGACATTTATGGAAATATCACCCACATTTTCCCCTCATCTTTTTTTAAAGAATATATTATAGAGAAATAAATACCTTGTGTACCAACTATTTCCATGTGAAGATGTGCTAGGCCACTGGCTATTGAAAGTGCCAATTTAATCATCCCATCTATTGTCACAGTATTTCTGTTTAAATAATCAAACAAGGAGCCTTGGTCATGATATTCAGAGACAAGCCAGAGCTGAGTCCAAGTTCCATTATCTATCAAAAGAAAAAAATGTTTCTGAACTATATGTATAAATTAGCTTTAAAAATTAGCAAGAGATTCAGTCATTTCAAGGTGAAGTGAATATTTTAAATACCAGTTTAACTATACACATTTTCCCCCCAAGGTCTGGAACAGCCTGCCACCAGAGGTGGTTCAAGCGCCTTCATTGAACACCTTCAAGATGAAACTGGATGCTTATCTTGCTGGGATCCCATGACCCCAGCTGACTTCCTGCCCTTTGGGCGGGGGGCTGGACTCGATGATCTTCCGAGGTCCCTTCCAGCCCTAATGTCTATGAAATCTATGAAATGCAACTGTCCTCTATTCTTGAGGTACCTCGGTGGCCACCCTAGTCTTGACACAAGACACTAAGGCCTATGATCTGCACTGGGTGCCATACAGGCAGACCCCTACACCTGTGCGGAGCTCCATGGCTCCATGCAAGAGACATTTCCTTGCCCTGAAGGTCACGGCAGAACCTCAGCAAAGGAATTTGATATCACAGTCAAAGTGACCATTATCCACTTGAACTTTACTAATTATTCCTTCAAACTGTTAAACTCACATCTCTGTGCTTTCGCAAAACAGGGGGAAAAGATCAAGTTCCTTGGGCTGCCACATGACAGGAAAAATACTGACCAGAACTAGTTAGAAAATTTATGATAGATCATTTTCTTTGCGTAAATGATGATTTGTTGAGGTTAAACAAAAACTTTCCTTCAACAGCTCTGCAACCACCCGGGTTCCTTTGGAGCCCACTAAGTGAGCTGCCCCAGAGGTGGGACTCCTCGGTCCCCAGCAGCAGAACCAGCAGGCGGTCCTGAACTGGGGCTCCCAGGACAGCCACACGCCCCAGCTCTTCCAGAGCCAACTTAACAAAAGTTTGGTTTCTTTCAACTCCCAACCTCCCCAGGACCCAGCCCAGCAGGCTGTTCAGATTCCCAGCCCATCCCTCCTGTCATTATCAAGACAGGGGTTTCCTTAGTGCCACCCCTCCCAGCAGTACGCCTGGAAGCTTCCTTCCCTCCAAAAGCAGTGCTGGAGGATATGGAGACATGGGACAGTTGAAAGGGGCATTACTGATATGTTGCTAAAAATGAATAATCCCTTCCACAAGAAACCCCAAGGTTCAAAGTTCTGTCCAGCTGCGAGTGAAACAGAACCTTGAAGGCTGAGAATTTCCCAGTAGACAGATGGGGTTTTTTCAGCCAACTTTAATTGTCAAAAGATGTCTGGAAAGATTATATACCCTTGTTATCAGCAGCAATAAAACCCAGGATATTTTCGTGTCTCAGCATAACTGTTTGATAGATTTCCGCCTCACGAAACCAAGACCTTTCATCCCTTGAAGAGAAGATTTTTACAGCAACATCTTCCCCGCACCATTTTCCACGCCAGACTTCGCCAAATCGACCTTTTCCTACTATTTCCTGAAGAACAATAGTCCTTGCAATTGTTCTTTGCACTAGCAGAGGCAAACCTAATAAAGAAGAATAAGGATGCTTTGTTTAAAAAAATGTACTAGAATTTATTCAGTCAGATTAAAAATAAATTGTTGTGATTACATGGTCCTATGACCAAAAACAAAAACTCACCAGCATACCCACAGACATGCACACAATTTTCTGAGACTATTCTTTCAATTCTATTTGACAGATTAATGCACTACTCTGAACTGTAAACATTATGGCAGAACAAAATATCATAACATTTAATTTTTAAAAGCCCCCATATTCAATGGCATAACTGAGTGAGAGAGAGGGAAGGGACCGATTTGGGCAACTGTCCTAGGCTTTGCCCCAGTGTTACGCATACTGTAGCCAGATTCATGTGAACAACAACTCATTACCAAACCAGGGCTAACAAGCAAACATCTGAAACAGGGTTGTATATCTTGTTTAATTGGTTCTGTTAACAGGGTAATAGAAAGCTCTCACCTGGCTCATGAAATAAGCTTAACCAAGAAAATACAATGTAGCTCAAGAAACTTAAACCTGACACATCTACAAAATAATGTTAAGGTGAAAAAAGGCTGAGCTGCATGGGACGTTCTACATGAGAAATTGTTCCAGCACACAAAAGAGATTTGTTAAGCAAAGACTGATGTGAAAAATCCACAATAAGCTACAGTAATTCTGAGACCAACAATGTTTCATTAAACAAAGAATGAAATATGTCTACATTATAAAATATCCCCTGAAACATATTCACATTGCCACTATTACTTATGATTTTTTCACTTCTATTACAGTGAGGGCAAACAGGTATAAGGATAAGTAAGTCTGGCTCCAATCTGTCTCAGACAGCCGGAGCCGACTTGAGGATCGCTGATTACTCGGCCGTCAGGCGGGCTGGTGGATGGAGAGGCGGGACACAGCGTATTGGTTGCAAAATAACTTTTACTTTAACTTTACTTACGCCGCTGGTGGCCGCGATGCAGGTGGTAAGGTTGCTTACGTAGTTACAGGCAACGAGTTGCTTGCGTAGTTACAAGTAACTGGCAACAAAACGAGCCAGCGAGTCCGTAGACAGAAGCGAGCATGCAGGATGAAGGATACGTCGGGACAGACGGTGATGGGGAGATGTTGGAGGATGGCCAGTCTGCCAGCTTTTCTCAGCCACGTGGCAAAGTTCTCCGTACTCTACCACGTGCTCAGAGCTCTCCGACTTGGGCGGAAGCTGCACGGATTTTTATACATTTAGGAGTAGCCAATAACAGACTGCCAGGTAGGAATAGCTAATGAGGCAGAACGTACCAAATTTGAAAGTAATTGGGCAGTTCTATTGTGACAGGGGCACTCAACTCATTTGGTTATGACATGCCCCCTTGACCATGTCACAATAGACAAGGGAATTAGGTTACAAGTAATTTTCGTCTAGGAACTCGTCGTCATCACAGGATTCAGGTGGCAGGCGAGTATATACATAAGCAGATAGCTTAACAAATCGCTTTTTAACAAACAGTAAAATACAACAACCCATACATACAACAATGGCTATTACTATTAATGGTAAACACAAGGTAATGAGGGGAGTCAGTAAATGCATTAACCAAGATGACGTGTCCCATCGCATCCAGCCGAAAATGTCAGCTAACCATCCCTTCCCGATTCCGGCAACGTTGTTGGTGTCTGCGGCAATTTGTTTTATATGGTCGAGCTGATCTTCTAATGGAATAGTAACGTTAGGTATGCTAATACAACAGTGTTCCCTAAACAAGTTAAGGAATTGACACATGCCTCCCAGATGTAGCATTGCGTCGAGGGCTAAGTGGTTTTGCATGGTCATGTGCGATGTAGCCTGTAATTGCTGGTTTAATAACCACAAGGCTGTTTCGGTACTATTGGCTGGAAGCTCAACTTGTTCAGCTAACTTGGTGATATTGACTCTTGCCTTGCCTATCCCTATTCCCCATGCAAAATAACCTTCAAGCGCCCATACGAATTTTTGGTTGACTTTCTCTTCGTCTGTTAACTCGCTCCACACCGGAGCGCGTCGCTTATGGCAACGAAGTACGGCCGGACTACGCGGGTGAGATGTGTCAACACTTAAGGGGGGGCAAAGCATTACTGTACTCAAAAAGCATTGGACGCCCGTTAAGGCGGCCGGGAGGTTAGTGTAAAGCTGCCCGTCCGAAGAAGCCCATAACAGCCCTAAAGTTGCCGGCGTACTAATTAATGCACAGCTTTGACCTTTCCAATTGACTGAAGCTACTTTGCGAGGAAGATCGACCATGTTGGCGGGCGTGTCGTAGCCATGGCACCACTGACTGAGTCTGGCCGCCCTTAAGATGGGATAAAAATATGAGCACCAATCTTGGGCATCCAATATATTGATGGCTAGTGACTCGTTCCAAGAGACTAGAGATCGGGGCTGCTGAAGGACGGATGGAACCGGGCCAGACTCATCTCGTGCCCTGGTTTTGTTCGGGCCTGGGGGAAGGGCTAGGTACCATGTTGGAGTAATGGCTGTGGGGTTCCAGGCTAACGAATTATCGTCCCTGGACCACTTTACTCCTTCTGGGTTAATTCCCCACGGTATTTTTGAACACGCAATGTTATAGAAGAGCCGAACGGGGCCAGGTGGAAACATAGCCTCCGATCTGCAGACAGAGCAGTTCATTTTGGATAAGGTCAAGTTACGTGGCCAAGAATACTGGTAATGGACGGTGTGTTGGCGCTGGGAATATATAAAAGAATGTTGAGTTATCGTAATATTGGGGTTCGGATTGGTGTTCCGGGCTTTAAACCACTTATTAACATTAAGAGGGTATACAAACGGGGTTAACACTGGGTCGTTAACAGAAAGAGGCAGGCGTAAACATGCGGTGAGTCCTGACTCGCTACTATCTCCCGTGATGTTCGCCCAGAGTGACAAAAGGGACAGAACCGAGTTAGAGGTTGCGAAGTCAGTTCCATTCGCTGAGGAACCCATTGGGAACAGCAGAAGCATGACGATGATCCCATCCACAACGTTTGAGTAAGCGGCCATTACTGTGTCGACCCAAATGTGCTACGCTGGATCTCGTGATCGAGCAGCTGTAGATTGCCGCTTCGTCACCGCCAGGCCTGCAAGGAAACAAAAGAAACAAAAGAAAAACGTAATCGGGTTCACTACAAGGAAACTGGGTGAACAGCAGAACGGCGAGTCAACCAATTGTGGTGAACGATAATAGGGGGACGATCGGGCTTTTCCTCCAATAGGACGGAATAGGTGTTGGGATACTGTTCCGACCGTTGAACTGTTCCCTTGTAGACTTGTGGATGAGATTGACGAGGGTGCGGTATCGAAACCCACACTAACTCATCGGGTTGGAATTTAGGTTCCCAGGATAGAGGTTTCTTGGGATCAGCCTCGTCCCATAGTGGTTTTGCGGTGTTCAGCAAAATGAGGACGTCATGATTGTGCTTAGTCCAGTTTTTGTACGTTCCTCCCCCTCTGAGGCGAAGTTGTTCTTTGTATAAGCCGATGTGTCTCTCTACGACGCCGTTGGATTGTGGGTGGTATGGCAGATGGAGATGCCATGTGACGTTGTGAAGACGAGCAAATTTTTCCAGGGCATTAGAGTTAAACAGGGGTCCTTTGTCAGACTGAATTTCATGAGGAGGTTGCCAAGCGGCAAATGTAGCAGTTAAGGCGGAGACAACGGCAGTGGCATTGCTTTTCTGTAAGGGAATGACCTGTAACTGGCGCGTTCCCAAATCGACGATGACTAATCCCTTACTTGGCGGTTTGGACCCCGGGAGGGGCCCGAGCAGATCTATTTGCCAGACTTTTCCCACCTGGAATTGCGAGGGGTTGAAAGCTCCGTCTTGATGTTTGGTTCGATGGCACTTTTCTTTTGCACATCTCACAAGCCTGTGCTACCTTTTCCCAATCGTGTCGAATGCCATACAAGGTAGGCTCCGTAGCGGCTTGGCGCCAGCGTCGATGGCTGGCCCGCGGTCCCGGGTGACCCCAATTCTCATGAAGCCATGCGAGGAACGGGCTTACTTCGGGATCGGGAGTAGTGGTGATGGGCAGAACTATGTCGGTCCAGAGTGGATCTTCCAAGAGCTTGTCGATGGCCTCATGCACTGGGTCGGTGTCAGGGCGGTGTGACTTGGTGTGCTTAACCAGTGGGAGCCGTGTAAATTTAGTCAAAGTTTCCCAGATGTCTTCCCAATTATTTAAATTTTTGGTGGGAAGGGCTGTGCCAGTAAGGATCTTATAGATGTACTGCGAGTCGATTGCAATGATTGGAACTGGAAGTGTATCATTGTGGTGCATTAGACAGTGTTGCAGCACTTTAAGGAATCCCATCAGTTCGCATTTTTTGAGCAGAATTGTCGTCTGGGTGGGCCCAGAGTATTTCCGCGTCGTGACAGGCCTTACAATAGTACCCATAGCCTCTGCCGTGTCGGGAGGTTCCGTCCGAGGCCATCCAGGGCAGGGCAGAGGTTCCATACAGCGTTGGGGGTTTCTCCCCATCCCCCGAGTTGGGGTCGGGTGGTATGTCTTCAAATTTCCAACAGCACCAGTTGTAATGATGGGTGAGCACCAACGTGTTCCACGTCTTAGGCTCTCCTTGAAAATACGGGTCGACCTTTTCTGCATCTAACAAAGGCAACAACGTGGTGGCGGGAGCGCAGAGCGTTCCGTGCTCCCTTGCTAATGGCTCCACTAGCTGTCCAGCCAGAAGGATCTTTCCTACGGCTCCATACCGATGTTGTGCTGCTTGAAGAGTTTTATGAGCTGTGTATACCAGGTCACTGCGAGAGTTGTGCGCGACAGCCCACACGTGGTTAATGGTGAACCCAAGAGTTACGATTAATGGTTCACCAAGGTTGATTGCATGGAGCTGCGTATCCTTCACAGCGGCTAACAGGCAATGCAGGTTCCGCTGATCCCCTTCCGTCCAAGGTGTGGATTTCCGGGACTTGTCACAGATCTGTCGCTGTAACTTAGTGAGGAGCGTTAGATGGCTGGGGTTAACAAAGTGCCGGTACCAATTTAAGTGACCCAAAAGCTGCTGAAAATGTCTTTTAGTTACGGGTAGGGGTTTCTTTAATGGGTCGATGTTGGGGCCATCATGCAAGATTCCGTGGCGGATGGGGCCAACGAATCGGGTGCCGAGGAACGTGATGTAATCTACGGGATGCAGGCATGACTTTTCCTCATTGATCGTCCATCCCTCACCTTGAAGGTGGGCCACTAGTTGGTTGACTATGCTGGTAACGATAGAGCTATCATGGCCCATAATGGCGATGTCATCAACATAACTCCAGATTCTTAATTCCTCTTCTGATGGAAGGGTGTGTGAGGCACGAAAGTTCTTTAAGGTATTGTTCATAGCACCAGTGGCCAACGACGGGGCGTTGCAGTATCCCTGCGGACAGACTGTCCATTTGTACATGATGCCCTCGATGCACATATTTAACACTCCTTCAGGGTCAGCAATCGGAATCGAGAAGAACATGTTCTTTAAGTCTAGGGTGACTCCGACCCACTCGTCTCACTGGAATTGGGCCATTTCAGACATACATTGTGGTAGGGTGGAAGGGTTGGGTTGCTGAAGTACTTGACACCTTTTGTTGGCCTCCCTGTAATCAACGACTAGCCGGGCTTCGTCGGGTTTTCCAGGTTTTGCGACTCCCCACCCCGGTGATAGGTAGGTGCTAGCAGTTACTGGTTTGATGCAACCCCGTTGCTCGAGTCGTCGCAGAAGGTCGGTGAGGGACCCTTTAAGGGGGCCCTTAGTTGGGATTGGCTGGTATCGCCAGGTGGAGGTGTTGCGGAGCGTCGGTCGGTGCTAATCCGGTTCCGGGATAGCGATGGGTAGCGCTTGTAGCACTTGTTCTTTGAGGTTAAGCGCTTTGATTCCCGGAATTCCCAGAATATTGATGCCCCCTAGGACGCCATTTAGTACGTGCCCCTGGATTTGGAACTTAATCCGGGGCGTTGCGGCAATAGCATTGAGTCCTTGTACTTGGATGGTCTTAGCAGTTTTTATGCGGGGCGTGGTATTGGTAACAAAGTTGACCTGGACCCCCGTGTCGAACAGGAAAGATACTTGGCGGCGGTCACTTGGGTCATGAGGATTACAAACGAGGAGCTTAACGTAGGGTCGGGTGTCAGCAGGGTTGGATTTGTGAAGGCTGCTGCCGCTACTTTTTTTTTGCTTATCATTAAACTTGAATCCTAGCTCACTTGCCAAGTGACGTTGACCTTCATCCCCTAGGATGCGTAGCTGTTGTTTCAAAAGTTTCGAGTGGTTTAATAGGAATCCAAACATGGCCCGCTCCTCTGGCATTCTCTGCGGCAACGGTCACGGTGTTCGTCAAGAGTCGGATTCGTGACGTCTCGTGTTCTGGGCCTCGATTGGGTATGCAGTGAGTCGATGCTCTGAGTCGCTGGAGATTCTTGTGGCCGGCTTCATAAGGGAGTTGGCTTAAGAGAGTTGGCTTAAGAGATTCCCCGCGGGCTGGCCAGCCACTGGGTTGAGGAGAAGCCGGAGCGTTATAGCATCCTCCCCTCCATAAACTTCCACGCAGGCCTCCACGCTGTTGAGAGTTGCCGGAATAGTTCCAGGATTTCTCAGGTAGCGATGGGGCCACGCCCCCTGCTGCTGAGGTTGTGTCAGTCCCAGCTGAAACACTCTTAGGTTCCAAGTGCAGTATGAAACCCCTATTATAGCCAGGAGAAGTTGCTCCGCACTGGCTCTTGGTGGGCGGCCGTCGTGCCACACATGGGATTTGTGGCTAACTTGGCCTACAACAAGTGCTGGAAGTGGGATGGGCCAATGAGCATTACCCGCTACCACGTCCAGGTCGGTGGCATGCCCCCCACTCCATGAGGCTTGGTGGGTTAGGAAGCTAGCCTCTTCCAAGTCTAGCAAGTCCGACCCAAACTCCACAACTAGTCGTCCTAGCCATATGGCTAGCAGTTCTTCAGGTTTTATTTTTGATTCCCGACACAATTCCTGCAGCTCTCCCTGCGTGCAGGTGTGGTATGTAGTGGTGGTGCGGGTTGCACCCTGCGCATCGACGACTTGCTTCACCAATGCTATCAGGGGAGCCGCAGTCGGGAGAGAGTTAAATTTGTCAGGCGGGAGCACTGGATACAACTTTTCTCCCTCATACGGGGGACAGTTCCACTACTTGCTCCACGTCAGGGGGCGGGGCTTCTTTTGGCGCCACTCCGAGGGGCGGGGCCGTGGGCGGTGACGCGGCTGGCCCGCCTCCCAGGGGGATTTTCGCGCCTTTTCCGCTTTCCTCGGCACCATTTTCTGGCAGCGACGCCATGCGGCTGAGCGTTGGCTCAGAGCCCCCCGCCGCCTGCTCCAGTGACTCCTTGCCCACTGTGTGCAACTGAGCCTCTAGATTTGCATTCTCCCGTAGTAGACCTGCTACCGAACGGAATAACACATTTATCATTTTTCCTTTATTCCACTTGGTCAACCCCCATCTCGCCGCGTGGCAGCCCTCTGTCTCCAGGCCCTCCTGGAGCTGGCCGAGGAGTTTGTGACCGCGCGATCCAGGCACTAAAGCCGGACAGTTAAACCAGTCCGGTGGGGTGGGTTCCCCTCCTTCCCTCAGGTACCAGGTGCACTGGGCAAACTCTTGAGCGGGGGTCAGATTTTCCGCTTTCTTCGCCTTCACCCCCGCTAGGGATAGAGTCGGTGTTTCATCCGGGGGCCGATAAACCCGGTCACTGCCCATTTCACACCCAAACTCCCCGGGAAACAGCTTCGCTCTCCATTCCTTCATGACTGCTCCTTCCCCTTTCATCGAGAAGTAGCCGTCAATGTTCCTTCCATCCCCTCCTACCGCCTGGTGGTAGGCGATATGCGCCCAGAGATCATCTGTGTTTTCCACGCAGCGGGTCCCAGTGCGCCAGGGGCAGCACTCAATTAAATTCATCTCCACCACCGTGCCCTTAGATCCTGTTCATGACGCCATGTCTCAGACGGCCGGAGCCGACTTGAGGAGGATTGCTGATTACTCATCCGTCAGGCGGGCTGGTGGGTGGGGAGGCGGGGGCCCGGGTGGATGGAGAGGCAGGATACAGCGTATTGGTTGCAAAATAACTTTTACTTTAACTTTACTTACGCCGCTGGTGGCCGCGACGCAGGTGGTAAGGTTGCTTACATAGTTACAGGCAACGAGTTGCTTGCGTAGTTACAGGTAACTGGCAACAAAACGAGCCGGCGAGTCCGTAGACAGAAACGAGCATGCAGGATGAAGGATATGTCGGGACAGACGGTGATGGGGAGATGTTGGAGGATGGCCAGTCCGCCAGCTTTTCTCTGCCACGTGGTGAAGTTCTCCGTACTCTACCACGTGCTCAGAGCTCTCCGACTTGGGTGGAAGCTGCACAGATTTTTATACATTTAGAGTAGCCAATAACAGACTGCCAGGTAGGAATAGCTAATGAGGCAGAACGTACCAAATTTGAAAGTAATTGGGCAGTTCTATTGTGACAGGGGCACTCAACTCATTTGGTTATGACACAATCCATCCAGAAGTTCACAAACTGCAGCAGCACTGAACTAAGTCATTTGGCTCAAAGGTCAGACTAAGGCTCTGGGAGTAAAGGCTCTGCTAGCAAAGAAAGAAGAAATCATATTTAGAGTTAAACTGAACCTTCAGTTTTCTAATGAAATAGTTTCAACTTATTTCCTTGTCATGAAGGTATTGTGCACTTGGGTACTGAGAAATACTAGAATAAGTACAATCAGTATCCCTTCTACTTTAAAAAACATATTAAAAAACACCCCCTTGGAAGGAAGGAAGGGAAGGAGGGAGGGAGGAAATTAAACACGTTAAAGAGAGCCCTCAAATGTTAGAAATAATAAAATTAAGATTGCCTGTGTAAATTTAATTTGTCCCTGGGGTTTTTCTGGTCTTTAACTACACGATCACAAACTCATTTTCCACAGCTTCCTGCACCACTCGGTGCACAGGAGAGATGCCACTCATGTTATGAGCAGCTGTTCAGTATTTGTTCTTTTTCCATTGTACAACAGGGGAGCTCCAGACCTTTACTGCACACTGTTCTAACCATTCTCTAAAAACAGAATTATTTATTTCTTTATGGACTTTTCTGTGATGCTTATCACTAGACTACCTGACAAGCCAGTATTTTCAGAGAACTTAACAAATTATAGCACTTTATACAATGCTCAAAGCAAAGCCCCCACTGACTTCCATCCCAGGTGTACTTAAAAAAGAGCAAACCCTGCAAAGTCAAAAGTCTGTTGGGGCCAGCTGGCCCCACTGGGATTTCCCGGCCTCTCTAGTTAATGGACCACAAAGGAACGATTTACCTAGCATCACATCTGGCCACCTCTGATTCCCCTGCCTGAATGATCAGGTACATGCCTGAATTCACAATACAGCCAAATGGTGCAAGCCCAGGGTCTCAAGGTGTCCACTCAGAAAAATGAATAAAACACAATTAGTGACCACCTGTGAAAAATTTGACCTATGTAATTTGCCTAGAACTACACAGGAACCTAGTGGCAGAGGCAGAGACAGAATTCAACTCTACAGGGCAGCCTTCAGTTGCCTTAACTACAAGAGAGGCAAGAATTTGTGGGGTGATATCTTTTGTTGCATCAACTGCATGACTGAGGTAGACATAAGAAAGCTTTCAGGTAGCACGGTATACTGTCTCAGGCTTCTGGGAGAGAAGCAGACAGAGCAGCGCTAAATAGCAGATGGAACAAAAGGTTGTGTAAAACTCCATTTGTAAACCAAAAAAAACAAAAAAAAAAGATATGAGAAATTATCAAGTAGCCAATGGACAGAAGATATAAAGTATATATCTGATAAAGGAGGAACAAGATTATTCTGGAAGGTCATTATCACCTGTGCAATGCAGAAGTTATGGACCACCATCCAGGCTAAACCCTATATTAAGGCACAGAATTTAGCATAGACAATTATGTCATGGTCCATTACAATTTACCTGATGCTCACTAATCTCTGCATTTCACAGGTGATAACCTGCATTATTTTGAGAATGTCATTTTTACTTTTTTAATTTAGACTTTATATTGAAACATAACATATTCATTACATTTTTCATTTACTCTATTAACATTTTAATATGCTAAGATTAGAAAGTTACTATAAATATTCTAAACGTTTTGAAAGTATCAAAAATTAAACATTTTAACTTTTTGTATTTGATAAACTCCATTAACATTGAAATTTCCTCTAAAATATTTTGATTTTGAAAGAAAACTGTTCCAACAAAAAAATGTGGCCATCTCTTAAGAGTTAAGTACAAACATTTGGGGGCATTAGGGGGAGGTTAAATCGATTCAAAATGGCTGCCTGATATCAGGTAAGTCAGGATGGGAGGGCTAGCTGAGGGATATGGGGGGAGGCGTGACCCATGAGGGGTGGGGGGCAGAAGTGACTTGCAAGTTGGGGGGAAGCGTGACCCACAAGGGGCAAGGGGGCAGGCATGACCCACAGGGGTGGGGGTGAAAAGAACAGCCTCAGGACTGCAGCAGTGGCTGGGGTTTCCCAGCCCTGGGGCTGCGCAGGGAAGTTCCATGCAACTGTCTAACCTAAATTGAATAAGTCTGATAGCACATAGATCCAGGTTCATCTTAAACCAGCTTCTGCAATTTTTAGACTGATTTTTGTGCATGGAACTTCTGTACATTTACAGGTCTAGACTGACTGCCATCACTAAGACGGGTCTGTAAGTATAACGTCAGCACCAGGATGAGCTAAGTTTAAATTGGGTGGCCATTTTGAACCCAATTTAACCTCTCCAAATGTCTGTACTTAGCCATTATGACCCTGTTTTATTAATAATTAACAGTGACATGCTGACCTCCTGTTGTATCCACAGGGCATTACATTTCATGTAGTTGTACTGTGGGCATAACGGAATATATATAACCTCTTTACCACTAGTAGATAGAATGGTAAGTACTAGTAGAATCTAAGTGGTGAGAATAATTGTACAAAAAACAAACTGTTGTATTTATCAGTGGAAAACTTTTAACAACAATCTTTTCGTCTATACTGGATGGAGAAAATGGAATGGATAATATTGTGGTTTTGTTCTTTTACCCATTTACTAACAAATATATATGTTTTATTCTGTTTAGCATTGCATACATACCAGATCCAGACCCAGATGTTGTCATATCATAAATAAGATCTTTAAGAGTTTTTCCAGAGTTTACAAGGTTACATTCAGATAGGGGCTCTTCAATATTTTGTCGCTTTTTCTTTCTGTATGCACAGTAGTGACCTTGACGTATACATATAGTCAGCATTACAGCTAGAGACAAGATACAAACTGGGATAGCAACTATCATGGCCAGCATCAGAGGTCCTAGGTTTGGTCTGCTTGAGGATTCTGAAGCTTTAATACGAGAGAGAAGGGAGGGAGAGAGAGAAGGGAGGGAAGGAGAGAGATTTTAAGTCAGTATCCCATGTTATAAAGTTACTTTCAGTTGTAATTTTAAGGCATGATCCCAAATAGGAGTTAACAGGAGTCTTTCCCCAGCTTCCTCAGTGCAGCAGAACACCAGCTCTGCTACGCCTAAGGTTGAGAGTCACGTTCTGTTTAAAAAAAAAACAAACAACCACCCCTGAGAGTGCTCTAAAATCTGCATGCTTGAAATTCACTGTTCTTTATGGTAGTGGCTCTCAACCTTTTTTAGACTTGACAAACTCTCAAACTTTTCAGAATTTAGCAGTGCCCCATTTAAAAAACTAACATAAACATATGAATATTATAGAATAAACATTATAATTCTGATATTAATTAATAAGTTATTATTTGATTGTGTACTTATATTCTAATTACCCCTTCAGGACCCTGACAGGGAGCCTCCCCTAGCTCTGCCTGGTTCAGCATGCATTTGCTCCTTGTACAGCAGTGAACTCCCTACCCATGGCTCAAGGTCATTGGTGAGGATGATAAGTTTTTATCTTAGTTCCCTAGGGCAATCTGCCCTGAACTCCAGCCCTGGACCTCTAACAAAGAGTCCAGGTATGCCTGGCTGGCAGAAATGCACCTAAAGCACCTGGGGAGTGCTGAGGGGATGGGAAGTGGGCAAAAGGATGCACAAGGCCCAGGAGAGTGGAGGCAGCAGTGCTGTCACGGTTGCCACTGCCACCACAAGGTTAAACTGCACCTCACACATTAGTTTTCAGGAGGCACATTGGAGCCAAACTGAAAAGCAGCTTTAGCAAAAAGGTGTGCCTGCCTGCAGGCAGATGTACCACTTCTACGGCTCTTCCTGTTTCAGCTCTGATATGCCTTCTGAAAGTCAAGGTGTGCCGGCCAGTTTTTCCCCACAGCAGCAATGCAAGCATTGAGGCACCTCTCGCAGATTCTCAAGGCATCATGCCACAGCTCCCCAGTTGAGAACCACTGCCTTAGGGTCAAAGATACAGTTAAAGGTCCAAATCTGGTATTTTTTGAGAGTGGTTTCCAGATGCAATCCCTCTGGCTCTTCTGATTGGAACATCAGCTAAGATTCTCATGGTAATTCATTTGAACTCAACACTATCACTAAACACTGAGGAAACCCCTTTCTTTTGGAGATAGGAATATTACAATAAAGCCCACAGTCCATCACAGCCTATGTTAATTGTGTTTATGTTCTCATAATGTTGCATGCCTTAATTTTCCCATATAGCTGGTATATGGGAAAGGAATGAGTTAAAGGAATAGTGAAGCATGATACCTGGCTATGTGCAGGGCAAGACAAGATGAAACTTTAGCAACAGTCTTGACTATGGTGACATCTCTCTGGTGACATTGACAAAGGTGAGATGGCCAGAGAAGACTGAGATAAATGTAACCATGGGAGAGTAGGCTGAACTCTGGTAAAGAGTTTGGAGACTAAGACAACTGAGCAGCTGTGGAGTTTGGGGCCTGAGAATCTGGAAATACTGAAAAGGGAACAGCTAAATATCTTTACAAGCTGTGTGGGCTGGACCAGAGACAGAAGAATGACTTGACCCTTCGTGGGGAGCAGAGAGTCTGTCTACTGTGCTATTTGGACTTTGGGTTGTCCTTGGTCTCCATAAAAAGAGATAAAGCCCCTCTCTCAGAGCAGAACTGGACGGGTCATGGAAAGTTAGACACTGAGGGCACTTGTACAAATAACACCCTTAACATGTACATATGATAAAAACGTCACTTTGTGTAGCGTAACAGCATCCCAGTGCACACGTGCAAGACTTTTGGGAGTTTTAAATGACTGCATCGTTGCAAACTAAACGCCTGCTGAAGGCAGAAGCGGCGAGGGGCCTGATCCTTTTTTTTTTTTTTTTTTCCGGAGGAGCCTGCCCACCTCTCCCACGGCCAGGGGGCAAGCTGCTGGCAGGCTGAGTGGCCCCTGAGCTGTGGGGGGCCCCAGTCCTTCCCTCTGAAATGGCAGCACCCCCTGGTGCCACCTGGGCGGGCTGCTAGCAAGCCAGGTGCTGCCCCGATCCAACTCTTCCCTGATCCTGAGCTAGGGCAGCACCTGACCTGCCAGCTGCCTGCCTGGGCAGTACTGGGGGGCACTGCTGCTGCAGAGAGAAGGACCTCAGTGGGAAGTAGCTGGCCCACTGGGAAGAGGGAAGGACCTCAGAGGGACCTCAAAGGGAAGGACTCAGCCCACTGGCAGCTTGTCCCCCGGCTGTGGGAGAGGTGGGCAGGCTCTGCAGAAAAAAGATCAGGCCCCTCGCCACTTCTGCCTTCAGCAGGCACTTGATGAAGGCAGAAGTAGTGAGGGACCCAATCTTTTTTTTTTTTTTTTCCCCCAGTGGAGCCTGCCTGCAGCCAGGGGGTGAGCTGCTGGTGAGCTGAGCAGCCCCTGACCTGCAAAGGGCCCCAATCCTTCCCTCTGCAGTGGCAGCACCCCCTGGGGCTGCCCAGCAGGTTGCTAGCGTGCTGGGTGCTGCCCCAGTTCAGAGGTACAACCTGGCTAGATCCAAATATTCCCTGAGTCCACCCACTGGAAGCCCATCAGGAACTGCTCCCTAGGTGGGATTGGGGAAGAATTGGATTAGGTAGGGTGCTGCCTCCAAGCTGGGGCAGTGCCTGGTCTGCTAGCAGCGCAGCCAGGTAGCCCTGGGGGCCGCTGCCACTGTGGAGGGAAGGACCAGGGCCTTCTAAAGCTCAGGGGCTGCTTGGCTGACCAACAGCTCGGCCCCTGGCTGCGGGGGGGCAGGCTCTGCCAGAAGCAGGATTGGACCCCTCACTCCTGCTTATAGCAGTTTGCTGCAGCCAGCTGGACACCTGGGGCCACCCCAGAACAGGCTGCCTTGCCCCAGGGGCAGCACAGGGGGGTGACAGGAGGGTGGCTGGGGGTGCAATAAGCCAGTGGGGATGGCCTGCAAGCTGCTTGAAGCCTGGGTGGGCAATGGCAGGGGTTGGATCAGGTGCCTGCCAGCTCAGGCAGCACCCATCCCACTAGTAGCCCACCTGGCTGGCTGCTGCAGAGGGAAGGACCGGGGCCCCCCAGCAGCTCAGGGGCCACTCAGCCTGCTAGCAGCTCACACCGCCCCACTCTCCCTTCTGGCTGTGGGCAGGCTCTGGCTCTGAAAAAAAAAATGGGGCCCCTCACCATAACATGGCAATGACAGAAAAGAAAAACTGAAATGGTTTCGTCCTTAGGGTTTTATTCTATGCCCCACTGATTCAATTCAGAGGCAGAGAATAAAACCCTGAGGATTAAACCCCCATCACATGTACAAGCACCTGAAAGGCTGAGGTCTCAGGGTGAGAAAGAGTCTGGCCTCTCCCTTACTCTAGCAGACAAGCTTAGGTTGGCTTCAGAGGATTCTCTCAGACCAAAAAAGTCTCCAAAGAAGGAACTCCCTAGAGGGCACTCTGCAAAAATACAAAAAACATTAAAGGAAAAAAGTCTGGCTCTCCATAAAACTATATGCTCTTCATGCTCTGAAGAGACTAGAAAGTCAGTATGCAGCAATCCTAAATACCAAGGTTTACTATTCAGCCATGGTCACAAACATTTGGTGACTCAAGGGTAGGTGTAAAGCTCACTGAACCTGAGCTGCAATCATGAACTATAGACCTGAGCATTACCATGATATAAATCTGAGAAAATAGTAATGCTTATGCCTTGGTTGAGGTTTTGTTTTGTTTTTTAAACCTTTTGGGAAACGTGCCCAGCTAGTATCTACTGCTAAGTTAGAAAGGTTTCTAACTAGGTTCTGAGAAAGTAAATTACACTGTAGAGATATGTGAGAATAGCCTCCACCACCAACTGTACATACTGGGAAGCCCTGCTTCTCTGTGTAAGGACCTGAGAATGGGCAGGCTGCAGAGTACAGAATCAACAAACACTGGCACTAGGAAGAAGGAACAGGAATGCTCACTGAGATGAACTGAGCAATTCACACCTCTCCAAGCTGTTTTTCCAGAGTCATGCAATGGTCTCATTCAGCTAAAACATCTCTTTGAGATTAATTGGTCACTTCACACTTCTCTGAGCTTCCTGAACTGCATTTCCCACAGTGCCTACATCTTGCCACCTTCCTATAGCCTCTCCAAATTTATCTGGGTCATGGAGTGACAGGATGGTAGGGGAGCTTCAAAGCACTAGGGATATGAGGGAGACTTGGATGTAATGAAAGAAATGATGGAGGAATTGGAGCAGTGGGGAAGAAGTCTGAACACGGAAATGTCGAGAATCAGAGCAGCCACCGACAGCTGCTTTCTGACTCCCACCGGAGCAGTAAAACTTTCGCCTTGACAGGTGGGTGATTAATGGATGGAGTGAAATTAACCAGGCACAGACGCATGTTGGTTACAGGAGATTGTTTACTTACGTCGCCCAGATAGTGACGTGCGACGCAGGCTGAGCCTTTGTTCCGTTACAGTTGCTTCGATTATAGTCAAGCGTACGGGTTTGGGTTACAGTTCAGCAATGACGAACGTGGCGCCGGAACGAGCTATCGGGCCTGCAGGGCTTTACTACATCAAGATTTACGATGACGGGGAGTCATTGACGGGGTGATCAAACTGCCAAGTCACTCTGGTGATGGGCTCAGGTTTCTCCTCAGAGATTTCCCCAGAGTTCTCCGACTTGGGCGGAAGCTGCTAAACTATTTATAGACAGAGGTGTCTAACAGAGGTATCCAATGATGGGCTGCTAAGTGGAATCTTTATTTTTTTGGCAAAGCAGCAGTTCTTTGTGCTATCAGGTTGCAAGGTAGTGGGTCAGGTTTCCTGTCTGTTACGTATGAGGTGCCTACGCTTGTTTCTTGACCAATTATATACAGTTTTCGCTCAGATTTTATTTCAGCTGACCAATTATTTACAGCTCTCTGCCAGGATTTTGTTTCAGGAGTTTCTGGCAAGGATTTCTTTTAACCCTTAGTTGACTACTGTGTGCAAAATGAGGATGGTCTGAATGGTATCTCTTGCTAGTGGCATGGGCACTGATTAACTGGGTTGTGACAGGAAACAGGGAGACTAGAGTATTAGAACAGTCCAGGTAAGAATGAGTGAAACAAGGCAATCAGAGCTGTTCTGTTCTGTGGAAGAGGCTGTGGACTTCTGTCTTATCCTTCCCAAACCCCCACAATGAATCAATGACAGTAACTTACATGGACCTAATCTCTGTAGTATCTGCATGCCTCCCAACATGCTTGCGATAAAGGAAAATAGGCTTATACCTTTTTGTTGTGAGACAGGCTGTCAGTGACTTGCCTAAGATCACACAGGAAGTCTACCCCTAATTTCCTGGATCATCCTTCTTCTCAGGTCTCTTTATAAATAGCCACCTTCCCTATAAAACATCCCCACTGACTCCATGCTAGCCCCTGCTGTTTTGCATTCTCTCCCCAGCTTCTCCACCTCTATGCCTCATCATGGACTGGGAAGAATGGGAAGGAACAGCAAAAACCAAGCTGTTATGAACAGGCACAGCAACAGAAGGCAAGGAGCTAATTTGTGCTCAGTGAACGAACCTGCAGGCAATATTGCTGCAGTACTCACTGCCAGGGAGGCAGAAATAGTGGAGGGAAGAAATGGGACAGATTTGGATAGAGGTACTGAGATTTTTTTTAACACAGAGAAAATTAGATACCCAAAAATGTTCTATTTATGAAGACTTAAGATTGCCCAACAGTGCCTAGTAGCCTTCCCAAACATGAAGAGTAGAAGAGTAAACTTAGAACCGGAAGTGACAGCTAAAATATGCACTACCTCAGGGACGGGAGGAGGAGGTCAGAATAGGTGGACAAGAAATTCATTGTGAATTCAAGGCTTGAATATGGATATAAGAGTGTGGGGACTAATTCAATGTATAGCTCATCTTACATAACCAAGGAAGTATAAGAGCCGTACAGGAGATGCATGTACACAGCAGCACAGGGTGTCAGACAGCAAAAAGCAATATTTCATGCCCTAATGATTCCTAAAATGCCAGCTTAATGAGAAAAGAAAGGAGACACCAGGGCTGGCTGAAAATGTTGGCAGGGTGGCTGTATGTTGCTGAGGATGGCAGGGGGAGGGGGACTAAGAAGGATTCATACATGTTAGTGTCGGAAGGGACCTCAACAGATGATCGAGCCCGACCCCCTGCCTGGGCAGGAAAGTGCTGGGGTGAGCTGGCCCAAGCCAGATGGGGCCCCCTTCCCCCCAGCCAGATGCCTATCTAGCCTTCTCTTAAAGACCCCCAAGGTAGGGAAGAGCACCACCTCCCTTGGAAGCCCATTCCAAATTTTGCCCACCCTTACCGGGAAGAAGTTTTTCCTGATATCTAGTTTAAATCTGCTCTCTGTCAGTTTGTAAGTATTGTTCCTGGTTACCCCAAGATTTCATAGATTTCATAGACATTAGGGCTGGAAGGGACCTCGGAAGATCATCGAGTCCAGCCCCCCGCCCAAAGGGCAGGAAGTCAGCTGGGGTCATAGGATCAAACTGCTAAGATGCATCCTGGTGAACAGAGCATCTCTGGTTCCTTGCTGTGCCCCCCTAATGAATTTGTAGGCGGCCACAGATCACCTTTTAGCCTTCTCTTGCGGAGGCTGAAGAGATCCAGGTCCCTTAGTCTCTCCTCATAGGGACTGGCCTGCTGACCCTTAACCATATAAGTGGCCCTCCTCTGGACCCTCTCAAAGTTATCCATATCATTCCTGAAGTACGGCACCCAAAACTGGACACAGTACACCAACTGCAGGCTGACCAAAGCCGCATAGAGGGGAAGTATCACCTCCTCGGTTCTATTTGTCATGCATCTGCTGATGCATGATAAAGTGCAGGTAGCTTTGCTGATGATTTCGTCACATTGATGACTCATGTTCATCTTGGAGTCCACTATGACTCCAAGATCTCTTTCTGCTTCTGTAGGAGAAAGGACACACATGCTTAAATTTACTGTAGCCAGCACAGAATAAAAGTACCAATATTAAGGGACATACACTACCCCTGTAATTCATTTTCCCTGTTTCATCAGCAGTTCATCCTCCAGGTATTTTGAGCCATGACTTTTATCATCATGACTCTCCATTTCACTACCATAAAGTTTCTGGGCAGAAGGGGAAGGGAAACACTCAGGCTAGCAACAGACATTCAAAAAGCCTGAGCCTGAATTGATTCAATCTTTGAAGGTTAGTCTAACCTGGATAGGTTAAACCAGTTTATAACCATAAAGACAAAGACAAGTTATAAATAATTTAATGTTATTGATACAAATAGTAAATCATCAGGCTATTAGGTAATTTGAAATGACCCTTCATTTTGGATCTATCATAAGCAGAGTACAACCAATGTATTAATTCATATTTTCCATTCTGACTTGAAGAAACAAATACAATTAAGCTAGTTGATTGCATTGTCATTTATAGTATGTTTCTATTGAATTAACTTTTAAGTTCTCACTTATAATGATTGGTTGGCAAACACTGCAAAGAAATAATGTTTTTTAAAGAGATGTTTTCCATTGATTCTTTTAATCATGGAAATATTTCTCTTCTTAAATTTTTGCCCGGGGGGGGGGGGGGGGGGGACCAGAAGCTAGGCAGATGCCTGCAGTTTCTGCCAGAGCTGCAGCCAGGGAGCAGAGGGGAGGGGCCAGCCCTGCTGTGGAGCAGAGAGCCCCACCCAGCCCAGAGAGCATGCGGGGATGCTGGGGGAGTCTGGTTTAGCTTAAACCAGCAAGGGGGCTGGGACAGACATTGCATAAACCAATTTGATCCAAAACAGTTAAGTCTGATATTACATTTTAACAGGTTTATTGCAAACTGGTTTCAGCCATTTTCAAACTGGTTTATGTGCACTGAACATCTGTACTGTTACAGGTTTAAACCAGTTTCTGATCACTTACACAGGTTTGTGTGTAATGTCTGTCCCTAGCCTTAGAGTCATTTTGTAGCCAAGTGCAAACCAATGTAAGAACTGGAAGACATGTTATCACACACTTCTACTAAAAAAAAGAATTTATACAATTCCTTTTCTGTTCAAAATAATAGAAAATTAGCTGATCTCCTCTCTGCCCCCCCTCCCCCGCTTTTGCAGACAGCACATCTCGCTCAGGAAATAGGGCATACACCCCCACAGCACAAGCTTTGTCAACACAAATTTTGTTCTAGGTAAGTTGTACTAACTAAGAACTCAACACCTGCTTTATGAATACTGATGCACACCCTAGAAAACACTTCACAGTGGCTAATTTTTATGGCCTGTTTATCTATTATTGACTCCAAGATGAACATGAACTGCCAATGCCAGACCGCAGCCAGCAAAGCCAACCGCACCTTGTTGTGCATCCAAAGATGCATCTCAAGCCGGTCCAGAGAGGTGATACCCCCCCTCTACGCGACATTGGTCCGGCCTCAATTGGAGTACTGCGTCCAGTTCTGGGCACCGCACTTTAAGAAGGATGTGGCCTGCCTTGAGAAGGTCCAGAGGAGGGCCACCCACTTGGTTGGAGGGCAACAGGGCAGGCCCTATGAGGAGAGGCTGAGGGACCTGAACCTTTTCAGCCTCAGCAAACGGAGGCTGAGGGGGCATTTGGTGGCTGCCTACAAACTCGTTAGGGGAGATCAGAAGCAAATAGGAAGGGTCCTATTCCCCCCAGCAGCACCTGGGGGGGCAAGGAACAATGGCCAGAAGCTGCTGGAGAATAGGTTCAGGTTAGAGATTAGGAGGCACTATTTCACTGTTAGGGTGGCTAGGAACTGGAACCAACTTCCTAGGGAAGTGGTCCTAACTCCTACCTTGGGTAAATTCAAAAAGAGGTTGGATGAACACCTGTCTGGGGCTGTGTGATCCCAGCGTGTGCTCTGGCCAGTGGCGGGGGGTCAGACAAGATGATCTATTCTGGTCCCTTCTGACCCCTAACTACTATGAAACTCACCCACACATTTCTAGCTATACTATAGACATCACTGCTGATGGTCCCTATGATAAGGATGCTCCTATGCATAACTACTGACAAAACCTACCAAACTGCTGAAATGAGATGTGCTGAATCCCTCCAGGCACATAGGCACCTTTTTTCATTTATCACAAACACCATGGAAAAACAGAAAGAAAGGTATGCAGATCCTCCCCCAAGAGTCAGAATCACAGAGCACTTCAGTTTTATCCCAAGCACAGATCTACCAAGCTTTTTCAGGTACCCCTAACACAGTGAATGCACCTGGAGCTGATACAGATCATTCTCGGTGTCTACCACCAACTCCAGGAGGAACACAGTTACATTTCCATTGACATGGACCTGAAATCTGTGTTTCCTGATTTTCAGAGGTTTGAGTTTTGCTGAACTTGATGTTCCAAAGCAACATGAGCTATTACTGGGCAACCCTAATTCTGTGTTCAGACTATCTGGATTCTGTGAAATGTATTTCAGTACAAATTCTGCATCAACAGCCTCAGTACCAGGTAAGCAACTAACATGGATCTCACTATTGTATATGACAACTTTGCACTAAGGTGAACTGAAGTAACTGTGGCTTACAAACTATGATGATATATACTACTTATTAATCATCTTTATGATGGTTAAAAGCTTAAAGATTGATGGGCATAGTATCCTTCTAGTTTATGACTTTTTATATTCGTCAAAATAGTCACATAAAACCCTACCAAAATAACATTTCTAAATACCCCATCTATAATAAATCTTTAGAGATGCACATAATTTTGTGTGATAATTAAAACCAGTGCTATAAGTTGCAGGTTAGTGTCTGTGTAGCGCCTATGTAGCCCATAAAACTCAGAACTCTATTAAATCTTGTAAAAGATATGGTCTCATCAGTGCAACACAAATAGAAAGATCAAAGTGTCATAGGTCAGCCTACTTCTCAAACTACACGTCTGTACAAAATACATGGGTATACTGACACCTACTGCCCTAAACCTAACAAATAATTTACTTGCAGTAGATTACAGTCAAGAGCACAGCTTTTGCAAACAAATTCCTCACAGAAAAAATGCCACTACATATAAGCTAATCACTCAGAAGCAGAATCAGAGCACTGTTCAGACTCATATAGCTGCAACTTGATAGAAAGTAGAAAAGGAATTTACACCATACATTATGAATTCACACTAGATAAAGTCAAGGGTTTTTTTGTTTACACAGAAAAAATTATGATCTCAGTTATGAAAAGGTTAAAAGGCATGTGTACTGTACAACCTTAATTAACTTCCAAGATTTAGGATATACCTAAAGCCTTTCAATAAACAAATCTTCAAAAGAAATAAGCTGACCCACTTTCAGAATACCTGCTGTCCATCACCTCACCTTAATTACTTTATGTGCTGCACAAAAAAGCTACATTACAAAGGATCTTATGAAGTTTGCAAAGTCAAGCACTTACGTAGATTCATAGATGCTAGGGTCGGAAGGCATCTCAACAGATCATTGAGTCCAACCCCCTGCCTAGGCAGGACAGAGTGCTGGGGTCACATGACCCCAGCCAGATGCCTATCCAGATCCCTATCCAACAAGGAAAAGTGCAGAGTGCTGCACCTAGGGTGCAAAAATATTAAGCACACCTAGTGGCTGGGAAGTGACCTTCTCAGCAGCACAGAAGCAGAAAGGGATCTTGGAGTCACAGTGGACTCCAAGATGAACATGAGTCATCAGCGTGATGAAATCATCAGCAAAGTTAACCGCACTTTATCATGCATCAGCAGATGCATGACAAAGTCTCTTAAAGACCCCCAAGGTAGGGGAGAGCACCACCTCCCTTGGAAGCCCATTCCAAAATTGGCCACCCTTACCATGAAGTTTTTCCTGACACCTAGCCTAAATCTATTCTCTGTCAGTTTGTGACTGTTCTTCCTTGTTACCCCAAGAGGCACCCTGGTGAACAGAGCATCTCCAATCCATTACTGTGTCCCCCTAGTGAATTTGTAGTATCACCTCCTTGCTTCTATTTGTCATGCATCTGCTGATGCATGATAAAGTGCGGTTAGCTTTGCTGATGATTTCGTCACCAGTTGGTTGGCTGGTGTCACTCTGATGCCCATCTAAGAACACTGTAACCAGAATTACAGAAAATTCAGGACTCAGTGTTACCCATGCAACACTAATTCACCTTCTCTACATATATAAATTGTAGTACAGTCTTTAATTATAAGGTCACATGCTACTTTTTTCCCCACAGCACACATACTGAAATGAGTGAGCACCATTCATAGTTTCATAGTAGCTAGGGTCAGGAGAGACTTGAACAGATCATCTAGCCCGACCCCTGCCCCAGGCAGGAATGAATGCTGGGTTCACAAGACCCCAGACAGGTGATCATCCAACCTCCTCTTGAATTTGCCCAAGGCAGGGGTGAGGACCACTTCCCTGGGAAGCTGGTTCCAGATTTTGGCAACCCTAATTGTAAAATATTGCCTTCTGATCTCTAACCTAAACCTATTCTCCATCAGGTTATTACCATTGTTCCTCGTCACTCCAGGTGGTGTTGGGGAGAAAAGGGCTCTACCTATTTGCTGTTGATCTCCCCTAATGAGTTTGTAGGCAGCCACCAGGTCCCCCCTCAGCCTCCTCTTGCTGAGGCTGAACAGGTTCAGGTCCCTCAGTCTCTCCTCATAGGGCCTGTCCTGCTGCCCTCTCACCAAGCGGCTGGCCCTCCTCTGAACCTTCTCCAGGTTGGCCACATACCTTTGGAAGTGCAGCGCCCAGTACTGGATGCAGTACTCCAACTGCAGCCTGACCAAAGTCACATAGAAGGGGAGTATCGCCTCTCTGGACCAGCTTGAGATGCATCTTTGGATGCATGACAAGGTATGGCTGGCCTTGCTGGCTGTGGTCTGGCATTGGCAGCTCATGTTCATCATGGAGTCAATAATGACTCCAAGGTCCCGTCCCACCTCTGTGCTTTCAAGAGGGGAACTCCCCAGCCTGTATGTATGCTGTGGATTCCTTCTCCCAAGGTGCAGCACCCTGCATTTGTCTAGGCTGAACCCCATCCTATTCTCATCTGCCCACTTTTGTAGTCTGTCTAAATCTAGTTGCAGCCTTTTTCTCCCTTCAAGTGTGTCCACCTCGCCCCACATCTTAGTGTCATCAGCAAACTTAGACAGCATGCTTTCCACCCCCTCGTCCAAGTCACTGATGAAGATGTTAAACAGTGCGGGCCCAAAGACCGAGCCCTGGGGGACCCCACTGTTCACATCTCACCAGGTTGAGTACAACCCGTCCACCACTACTCTCTGGGTGCGCCCCATCAGCCAATTGTTTACCCATCCAACTGTGTAGGCATCAATGCCCCAGTCGCTTAATTTATTGATGAGGATGGGGTGAGAGACAGTGTCAAAGGCCTTCTTAAAGTCTAGAAAGACTATGTCCATGGTGACACCATCATCCAA
>NW_005841951.1:2786260-2794010 GCF_000455745.1 Alligator sinensis | reverse complement strand
AATGCCCTTGCTGAGCCAAGGGGGTTTCTGAGCACTCTTACCCCCCTTGCTTCTCTCAGGGACTGTTATCCTTTGGGCCTGGAGGATCGCCCCCTTAAAATACAACCATCCCTCATCGACTCCCATCTCCTCTACCTTCTGGGCCCTCAGTGCCTCCCCCACTAGTCTCCTAAGCTCATTGAAGTTGGCCCTTCTGAAGTCAAAGGCATTAGCCTTGGTGTGAGCCCTTGACACCCTGCATTAGATAATGAAATCCAGCAGGTGATGATCACTATTGCCCAGGTGGTCAAGGACCTGCAGTCCCCTCACCAAGTGATCCCCCATGGCCAGGACCAGGTCCAACAAGATGTTACCCCTAGTGGGGCTGTGTACTTCCTGGATAAGGTGAAGGTCCTGTAATACAGCCATTATGCTCAATAACTACATCTTGTTTTCTCTTTGTATAATGGGTGGCCCTACCACTTTTTTTTCTTATGGCACGACTCAAACTGTAAATCTAAAACCAGAATGAGTAATTTCCCCAATGAATTTTACTAGTGTTCATGATGACCAGTATGCAGGGGCTCATCTACCTGAGTGGATTGACATCAAGGTGAAATATGATGTAAATGCTTCATGTTAACTAGCATGAAGCAGCTGCACTGAAATCAAGAGCTGGCTTTTATTTCCCTATGGATCATAGCTTAGATATGGGGGCATTTCTTCTGAGGTACATGCACAGCATAGCAGATGAATACCTTCTCTGCTGCTCCCATATGCACTGGGGGACTGTTCACACAGAACATACTTAGATAGTTCATAAAGCCACCTAAAAGTCACTGTATTCCATAGATAGGATTCAAATTCTAAAATCCCCATGACTACTTTATCATCTTGTGCACTGCCTTTTTGGGTAGCCAACCCTACTTGCAAACTTCCATTAGAAAATTTGAAATAAACAGCTGCAATGCTGATTATTGGGCATACACAGGGCCTTGTATATTTGACATGCTGCCATTGGAGGAGGGAAGGAAGGTTGCTGGGTACCATAGAGCGCAGAGACAGGATGGGAAGGAGTGCCAGTACTGGTACTTCCTCTAAACTGGCACTCAGGTGATGCTTTGCTGGCCCCCTAGTTACGCAACTGCCACAGAGTCCTTCTGAATGCCTGCCTCCCATAGAAGAAATTTGGGAGTGTCTGAAGAATGGCTAGTGATAAACCTGATAGATGCTGCACATGATGAGAGCATAGTAGGTGCCAATAAGAAACAAGTTAAAGATGACCAGCAGCTTTGCTGAAGCACGCTTACCAGAGGCATTTGCCAGGACACAAAGAATCCAGGGTGCAGGAGATGGGCCCACAACTGACATAGGCTCAACATCCATAAGTCTGCAGGCCTGGACAGGATGCACCTGAGAGTCCTGAAGGAGTTGGTGGACATCATAGAATGCCCTATGGCGAAGATATCTGAGAACTTGTGGAGTTCAGGAGAAGTGGAAGACTGGAAGAGAGCCAGCATGGTCCCAATCTTCAAGAGAGGAAGGAAGGAAGATCCAGGGAATTACAGGCCAATCAGTCTGACATCCATCCCTGGAAAAAATCATCAAAATAATTTCAAATCCCCACCAGTCAGGTTTGGATGCCAAAGAAGGCACGTGTGTGTCAGCACATGTGAGCCCTCAGCTCCCCCCGACCAGACCAAGCGGAGCAGCAAGCAAGGAGCCGACAGCAGAAGCACCCACTTCAAGGACAGAGGACTCCTGGGGAGAGACGGCACCCACCTCATGCAGAAAGGTAAATCCCTTTTCTTGGCCAGGATGGCTGATCTCTTAGATAGGGCTTTAAACTAAGATCACAGGGGGATAGGGAAATGGTAACTGAAGCCTATCCAGGGACCAATATAGAGGAAAGCTCCATCAACAATGAAACCAAGCAAGCCACTCTTATGGGAGCTGAGAAAACAGCCCCTCTTCAACAACAGGTGGCCAGTGACCTCAGTAGAAGGACTTAGGTGCCTATACACTAATGTCAGAAGCATGGGCAACAAGCAGGAAGAACTAGTCCTCCTGCTTTCCACTGGGCACTACAATCTATTAGGGATCATGGAGACCTGGTGGGACTCCTCTCATGACTGTACCACAGCCATAAAGGGCTACATCCTTCACAGAAGGGATCGGGTAGGGAAAAGAGGTGGGGATGTTGCCCTCTATGTGTAGGAGCAGTACACCTCCCTACAGGCTGATGTTGGCTCCAAAGAAGAACAGTTTGAAACCCTCTGGGTCAAGCTCTGGGGGAGACACAGTGAGAGAGACCTGACTGTAGGTGTATACTACAGGCCGCCTAACCAAGGGGAGGAACTTGATGTAGTATTCGCCCATGAACTAACGGAAGCCGCGCATGCATGGGACATGGTTGTCATAAGTGACTTCAACTACCCAGACGTTTCCTGGGAGGAACGCTCAGCCAACTCGGATCGATCACGTTCCTTCCTGACCAGCACTGAAGAGCTTTTTTTTGACTCAGAAGGTGCACAGGCCAACTAGAGGCAATGCAGTTCTTGACCTGGTCCTGGCCAAAGGGGATGACCTGGTGACCAACTCAAACATAGAGAGCAGTCTAGGCAATAGTGACCATGAAATCATTATGTTCACAGTCCGTTGCAGGGCTGACAAAACAGATACCAAGCTCGAAGTCTTAGACTTCAAAAACGCAAATTTTAATAAGCTCAGGTCACTAGTACAGAATGCCCTGAGAGACCAAGGACCACAGGTAAAGGGAGCATGAGAAGAATGGTCATTCCTTAAATATATAATCCTTAAGGCTCAAAGAAAATCCATTCCCTTACAGAGAAAAAGTAGCAGAAGGGTCAAAAAACCTTCTTGGCTAAGCAAGGAATTTGCAGCCCTCCTACAGAAAAGAAAGAGGTGTACAAATGATGGAAACTTGGGACGGCCTCTAAGGAAGACTACTTAACAATGGCCCGCACTTGTAGAAACCAGATTAGGCAAGCTAAGGCAGAAACCGAACTAAAACTAGCTTCAAGAATCAAGGACACCAAGCTAGGTAGGGCACAGAATGAGCAGGGCAGGATTGACACAATTCCCACCATTGCCATAGAACTGGTGTACAATCAATTAAAGAAATCAGATGTATATAAATCAGCAGGACCAGATGAACTCCACCCAAGAGTGCTGCAAGAGTTAGCCGAAGTAATCGCAGAGCCCCTGGCAAAGGTCTTTCAAAAATCATGGGCCTCTGGACAAATCCCAGAGGACTGGAAGAGGGCAAATGTTGTGCCCATCTTCAAGAAGGGGAAGCATGAAGACCCGGGAAATTACAGGCCAATTAGCTTAACTTCTACTCCAGGGAAAATCCTAGAAACATTCATCAAACAGGCTATATGTGACACACTTGCAGAAGGCATGATACTGAATGACAGCCAGCATGGCTTCATCGCGGGCAAGTCTTGTCTGACCAACCTAATTTCTTTATATATTCAGGTGACTCATCACCCGGATGAGAGAAAAGCGGTTGACATCATATACCTCGACTTCCAGAAAGCCTTTGACCTGGTATCCCATGAGGTACTGATCAGAAAACTGGAAGATATTGAGCTCAACTGTGGGACCATCAAGTGGGTGCAAAATTGGCTGCAGGGTAGGACGCAGAGAGTCCAAATGAATAGATCAGTGTCATCCTGGTGAGATGTGGGCAGTGGTGTACTCCAGGGGTCAGTACTTGGCCCAGTGCTGTTCAATATCTCCATCAACAACCTGGATGAGGGGGTGTAAAGCCCACTGGCCAAGATCCTGGTCTTCCCCTGGGGTGCTTTGGTGAATAGTTGTTCACCTAGCCCCTGATGCTCACCTTTGATATATTTGTAAGCTGCCACCAAATACCTCTGAAGTTTTCTCTCATCTTGTTCCCTCACTTGCCCAAAGATGAAGAAAATCCAGGATATCAACGTGGGTTCAACTGGAAATACAATGACAAGGCATAGCACAAAACTAACTGGAAGGTTATGCCAAAAGGCCCACTGGGGGTAGGTGCGCTTGCTAGGTATGTTGGTTCCCACACCACGTAAGAACGAAGAAACAGAACCTGCCTATATGCCTGCATACAAACAGGGAAGTGACATCTGGTTGCCATGACACCAGAGCTATAAAAAGTATACAAATAAAAAGAGCAACAGGTGCGAGTGAAACAGGGTATAAAGCAGTGTGGGAAGGCAGCTGGAGTACCACAAAAATGCAGGCAAAACTATGCTCTGATATAATTTTTACTATAATGGAACTTGTTCTGATTGTGTCTAGCTTCCATTACCAACAGAAGTAAAACCTCCGGAGCAATTTGCCAGTGCTACCAATGTAAGAAGATGCATTGTGTGAACAACACAATAATGCAAACAATTTCCCCAATGTAAATGTCTTATGTAGATAAGATGCAAATGCTTTAGAAAGATTACTGAGTTTCATAACCTTCCTGATAAGGCTATATACTATGCCATTGTGTAGGTGGGCAAGTAAAGCATAGAATTAAGGTCAAAAGCATTCACTAACTTTTAGTGCCCAACTGAGGCACCCTGTTTTTTCCAGAATACTCAGTATTACGTAACACTTTATATAAGTTCAAAGACCAGCTTCAATTGATTTCAGTTACAGCTGCAAATGCTCAGCACTTCTACAAATCAGATCCCAGAACCTCAAACTCAGTAAAAAAAAAGGAACCCACCAGTGGTGACCGCTTGTCAAGTTGGGGGTCTAAGTGACTCACCTAGAAGCACACAGAAAATCAGCGGCAGAGAGAGGAACAGAATCCAGTTCTCTAGGATAGAATTCAACTAGCATCCTAGTTTTAAGCCTTAAAGCCTAAAACCATCCTCTGTCTCCCTGGAATTTGACACTGCATTCAATATGTGTCTTCCAACTTCTGCAAAAAAGAGCAAGGGTCCTACAGACAGCATTCTACTCCACTAAACAAACCTTATGCATCCCCAGAACACATCCATACTGTGCATTGAATTAGGCAGCAGCACTAAGGGAAAATATAGTATAATTAATGGCTGTATCTTAATAAATATTCTCAGGATGGGTGATTTAGTACTGACAATTTTGTTTTGTATTGGGGAAGGTTGGGGGGAAAGGGGGGTTGTTTTTTAATTTTTCAAATTTCCTAGTTTACAAAAGAAAGAAAATAAGCCAGAAATTCCCCTCATACTGACATACATCTGGCCCATTAGCATGGTTGGAACTAACTGGGCAACTAATAACAGTAGCAGATTATCATCCTGCTAATGTCCTGGCATTAGCGTGGATGGGACACTCTACCAGCCAGTTTCATAGATATCTGCTGACGGCAGAGGAATGGTGAGACTCCAAAATCTTGGGGTCTGTTCCAGACCATGGAAGGAATTGTATTCTACTAGATACAGACACTTCTCTCTTCTCCCTAAGCTTGGCTCATTTTGCTGTACCCCCTCCAACCTGTTCTTTTGTCAGAGTCCTGTTATATCCCCATTCCTAGCTCTGTATCTCCATAACCTGTCATCCTCACCAAGGCAGTGCCTGCGGAGAGAGCCCTTCAGACTCCCTTCATTTACAGTTTCCTCCTTCTGCTGCCTTGATTTCTCTCCCTCCATCCCCACAGCCTTCCTGTTGCACCTCACTCAGAGCTGCCAGCCCAAGACAATGGGTATTTTTTCACTGACAACCTGCACTTTTCCTGCCAATTAAACTTTTCTACTGACATATAATGTAGATGTAACAATTCTGTCAGGTCCTGGACAAGGGCCAGGTTCAAACTGAGGAGTTTAAACCCCTAACCCATAGTAAAAAAAATTGGTTGTCAGTAAAATGTTCCAGATTATCGTTAAAAAATGTTGTTGGGTTGGAAGCCCTGCTTTACATTGTGTGGCCCTTGCACCAAGGGGTCTGCTACTTGGTGCCTTGATGCCCGCCACAGCCTTCCCCTAGCCATACTTCCTGCCAGCCCTGCTCCTCTCTGTCTCAGCACAGACCCCCATCCACCACCTCTCCCTCCTCCCAGCTGCACTGCTTCCCTTCCTCATAGCTTCCAGGTGAGCAGCTGTTTGACACAGGGGATGACCAAAGGCACACAGCATCAGCACATGGGTAGGAAGGGGAAAGGGGGCTACAGAACTACAAAGCCCTGAAATACTCAGCTGTTCTTGTTGATAACATTTTTCACAAGTGGGGAGCAGTATAAACAGACTTTGCGGTAAATAATTCTTGTAAATAATTTCATAAGCAAGATATCCATATTCTTTTTCACTCCAGGGGGAGGGCGGGGGGGAAGGGGGGCTAGCAGCAGGGCTCAGAGACTGCTCCCCGATTGCTTCCCAAATGACTCAGAATCATAGAGATGGAGGGCTGGAAGGGACCTCCATAGGTCACCTGGTATAGCCCCCTACCCAAGGCAAAATCATCCCTACCCAAACCATCCTATACAAATCCATTATCTAATTTCTTAGCAAAACTACAGTCAACCCTGGCACAACACAAGACAAACACTCTAACCTGCCATAGGTAAAGCAGACGTCACCATTTTGTATTTTTGATTATTTTTCCTGAGGTATAACACTTTGCATTTGCCAGCACTGAACTTTATCCCATTAGCTTTGGCCTAGCTTTCAAATCTGTTGAGATCCTGCAGTTTGGTCCCAGCTCCGGTGCAAGACACGCAGGTATAAGTCTGCTGCACCCCCGTGAGCCCAGGGACCCCCCGTGAGATCCCAAGACCCCCGACGAGCCCCGGCCTGCTCCAGGTAAGTGGGGGCCCATGGCGGGAGAGACCTAGACAGCTGGGAGCGGGCTAAGTGGGCTGGGGAGGTTCATGCCCACCCCAGCTCCTACTTCGCTCAGCCCCCCAGAGAGCCACGCAACTGGAGCCTCATGAACAGGCCACACAAACAGGTGTGCTCCTAGGCCCAGTGTGCAAATTAGCACAGGAGTTTGAGCAGGAGGGCAAGTGGGAGGGCCCGAGGCCCTGTCTGTGAGCCCCCCAGGGTAGACAGTCCCAGCCGCAGTCAGCCCACCAGCGGCATGAAGCGGATTGGCGTGCGCCACATCCTGAGGGTCCCCTTGGGGCCTGTGCCCCCTCCTCTGGCTCCTCAGAGACCGCCACCCAGATGGAGCCCATGGTTATGGGCTCCACACAGACAGAGCCCCTGGCTCTCAGCTGCGGGGGCTGCCTGTTCCTTTTTCAGGCTCTGAGGCCTGGGAGCATGACCACGTCCACTTGTGAGGTCTGCTCCCTACTGGGGTCTCTAGCATGCCAGCTGGAGGAGCTCCAGGCCACAGTCCAGAGACTGCATGCCATCAGGGACTGGGAGCAGGAGATCAACTCCTACTGCTAGGCCCTTCTCCCCCGGGAGACAGAGGGTAGACCACAGTATCCCTCCAGGACAAGAGAGGACCTGGGGACCTCCCATTCTGTCCAGCCCCGGGGGTTGGACCAAGGTAGTCAAGGGCCCCAAGGCTTGCTGCACCAAGGCCCCCACCCCGCTGGAGCTTTGCAACAGGTACGAACCTCTTGCACCCCAGCAGAGCCTGCTGAGTTGCCAGCTCCTGCAGGCAACACAGGTAGTACTGTAGCTACCGCCCCCACTCTCCCCAAGACAAAATGCAAAGTGTTTGTTGTGGGAGACTCCATCCTGAGGGAGACTGAGTGGGAAGTTTGCTGCTTCCCAGGAGCCCACATCTGAGACATAGCGGAGAAGATCCCTAAACTCCTCCAGCCCACTGACCACTA
>NW_005841951.1:2783841-2786086 GCF_000455745.1 Alligator sinensis | reverse complement strand
CTCTTTGGTGAGAGAGGCAGTGAGCTGCTGGGAATGGATGGCCTCCACCTCTCTCCACTGGGGAGGAGGCTCTTCTCAGTCAGACTGGCTGACCTGCTCCACTGGGCTTTAAACTAAGCCCGCCAGGGGTTGGGGGGACTACTGCCACTGCTGGTCCCCTGAGCAACCCTTGCAAAGCCAGCAGGTCAAGCATTTAAGGGATCCCACCCCTGTCCCAGCCCTGGAACAATCTGTAGGCAAGGCAAGGGCCCCCAAGGGGACATGCACAAATGCCAGGAGCTTGGGGAATAAACAGGAGGAACTTGTCCTCCTGCTAAATGCAAATAACTATGATGTCATAGGGATAACGGAGACCTGGTGGGACTCCACCCATGACTAGACCATGGGTATAGATGGCTATACCCTGTACAGGAGGGATCAAGTGGACAAAAGGGGCGGAGGTGTAGCGCTCTATGTCAAGGAAAGCTACGCATCCCTGCAAGATGACATTGGCACCCACAGTGGGCGACTTAAGACCCTCTGGGTTAAAATCCATGGAAAACACGGCACAGGGGATACTATGGTGGGAGTCTACCACAGACCCCCTACCCAGGGTCAAGACCTCGACCAGGAGTTTGCCAGGAAATTAGCTAAGGCCACGCGCTCCCAGTGCACGATTGTCATTTTAACTACCCAGACATCTCGTGGGAGGAGCGCTCAGCCAATTCCGAGCGGTCGCAAAACTTTTTCTCGCGCGTGGATGACCTCTATCTGATGCAGGAAGTCTATGGGCCAACGATAGGTAAGGTGCTGCTCGACCTTGTACTGGCAACCAGGGATGACCTAATCAGTGACCTAATGATCAAAGGGAAGCTGGGTGACAGTGACCATGAGCTGATCACCTTCACCATCTGCTGTAAAGCTGGCAAGTCAGTCAGCAATACAGAAGTCCTTGACTTCAGGAAAGCTGACTTTGACAAGCTAAGGAGGCTTGTCAGTGAGGCCCTCAGGGACCACGACCCCAAGGGGAGGGCAGTTCAGGACGAGTGGTTGCTCCTCAAAGAAGCAATCCTAGATGCACAAGCAAAGTCCATCCCGTCTCAGAGAAAAGGCAGCAAAAGGGCACAGCAGCCCCCTTCGCTCTCCAGGGAACTGGCGGACCTCCTGCATCTTAAAAGGAAGACCTACAAAGGATGGAGGACTGGAACCACCACCAAGGAGGAATACTCTGCTCTGGTCCGGACCTGCAGAGAGCAAACCAGGAAAGCCAAGGCTGCAGTGGAACTCCAGCTAGCTACAAATATCAAGGACAATAAAAAGTCCTTTTTTAGATATTTGGGGAGCCAGAGGAAAAGCAAGGGCAACATTGGACCCCTGCTAAACCAGATGGGACAACCGACAATCAATGCCCATGAAAAAGCAAACTTGCTTAATGGGTACTTTGCGCCAGTTTTTCACCAGTCCCATTAGATGCCCCTGCCCACTGTGGGTCAAGGAAGCCCAGGTGAGGGAGATTCCTTGCCCTCCATCGAAGCTGACCTCGTGAAGAACACCTTGACAGGCTGGACACCTTCAAGTCAGCCGGCCCTGATGGTTTACGCCCAAGGGTACTCAAGGAGCTGGCAAGCATCATAGCTCAGCCCCTGGAACGGATCTTTGAGAACTCCTGGTGCTCTGGTGAAGTGCCTGAAGATTGGAAGAAGGCCAATGTTGTGCCTATCTTCAAGAAAGGGAAGAAAGTAGATCCAGCAAACTACAGGCCCATCAGCCTGACCTCTATCCTGGGGAAGGTCTTGGAAAAGATTATCAAAGAGGCTATCCTTAACAGACTAGCTGACAGCAATATCCTGAGGGATACCCAGCACGGGTTTGTTGCAGGTAGGTCTTGCTTGACCAATCTCATTTCCTTTTACGACGAGATGACCTATCACCTGGACAAGGGAGAAGAGATTGATGTCACATATCTTGACTTCAAAAAAGCCTTCGATCCGGTATCCCATGATCACCTCTTGGCAAAACTGGCTAACTCTGGCCTTGACCTCACCACGATCCGCTGGCTGGGGAATTGGCTCTGTGGTAGGACCCAGAAGGTGGTGGTTGACGGAAGCCAATCGTCTTGGCATGCGGTCACCAGCAGGGTCCCTCAAGGCTCTGTCCTAGGGCCTATACTGTTAAACATCTTCATCAATGATGTGGACATTGGTGTCAGAAGTGGGCTAGCGAAGTTTGCCGATGACACCAAGCTCTGGGGTAAAGCATCAACACC
>NW_005841951.1:2773030-2783251 GCF_000455745.1 Alligator sinensis | reverse complement strand
TAATCAGTATTTTCTTTCCTGTCCGAGCCCCCAAGGTTTGGAATAGACTGCTGCCAGAGGCGGTTCAAGCACAAACTTTGAACGCCTTCAAGACACATTTGGATGCTTATCTTGCTGGGATCCTATGATCCCTGCTGACTTCCTGCCCATGGGGCAGGGGGCTGGACTTGATGATCCTCCGGGGCCCCCTCCAGCTCAAATGTCTATGAAATCTATGAATTTCACTCCCATCCTCTGTGTTCATAATCCTTCCCAATGTCATGTCATTCACAAATTTGCTCAAGAATCTTTCTATGTCAGCATCCAAATGATTAAAAGGTTGAACAGCACTGAGCCCAGGACAGACCCCTGTGGAACTCCACTCAAAACAACCTACCATTCTGACATGGATCCATTTATAATTAACCTTTGCTTGTAGCTATTGAGCCAGTTGTCTATTTACCTTATAGTAGTTTTGTTCAGCCCACATTCTCAAATATGTTTATGAGAAGGTCATGTGGGGCCTTATCAAAAGTCTTCCTAAAGTCCAGATACACTATATCCACAACATTCCCTTCATGAACCCAAGCAGTTACTTTGTCCAAGAAGGGAATCAAGTTTGTTTGACATGATCTGCTCTTAGTAAATCTATGCTGACTGCTTAGAACTTCCTTAGGATATGCTCCAGTAACTTCCAGGGTACTGAGGTGCGACTAACTGGTATTTAGCTTCCTTGGTCCTCCTCTTTTCCTTTTTTTTTTTTTTTTTTTTTAAAGAAGAGAAGCACTGTGTTAGCCCTTTTTTCAGTCCTCTGGTACCTTGCCCATCTCCCATGACTATTATTGGCAAGCATTCTGAGATCTCCTCTGCCAGCTTGGGATAAAGTTCATCAGGCCCTGCTGACTTGAATTAATTCAGACCCAAACCATCTCTTTTGTTACTTCATCCTTCAACTTGTCCCCTTCTTTTTCCAAATAATCCTTTTTAGGTATCTGGCTGCAACTTACTTTTCTTGTGAAGACTGAGCCAAAATAGCTGTTAAGTAACTCTGTCTTCTTTGTACCTTCTGGTAAAAGTCCATTTCCCCTCCGCCCCCCCACGCCAGCTAGTTAATAGTGGACCCACAGCTGCTTTCTTTTCTGGCCAACATACTTACAGAACTTATTTTGGTTGTCATTAACCTCCCTCACCAGATGCAGCTCATTCTTTATCTCTACATTCCTGGTTTTGTCCCTGCAAGTTCTTGCTATTTCCTGGTAAGGGCTCTTGGTGACCTACCCATTTTCCCATTGCCTGTATGCTTTTCTTTTGCATTTGAGGAATCCTAGAAGCTCCTTGTGCAGTCACATTGGTCTTTTGACATTCTTATTGTGCTTCCATCATGTTGGGGCAATTTCTTGTTGAGCTTCCAATACTGTGCCCTTTAGACACTTTCAGCCCTCCTCGGTGCTTATATCCTTCAGTCCGTCATCTCATGATGCCATGCCTTGAGTCATGTGAAATTCACCTTTTTGAAATCTAGTATCCTAGTTTTACTGACCTCATGCTTTCCCCATCTCAGGAGATACTCTATTTTATCACGATCACTTCCTCTCAAGTTACCCATCACCTTCAAATCCTCCACCAGTTCTTCCCTTGTGGTTAGGACAAGATCCAAGATAGATCAAGCCCTAGCTGTACCCTCAGCCTTGTGGAACAGAAAGGTGTCCTCCACCCAAGTTAGGAACCAGCTTGGCATTTTATGTTTGGTTATATTTTTCTTCCAGTAGATGTCCAGAAAACTGAAGTCTCTCATCAATGCCATCCCATAACTTTTGGATAGATTTGTCACCCGTTTGAAGAGTGCTTCATCTACCTCCTCCTCTTCCTGATCTGGTAGGGTACAATAAATCCCCACCATTATATCGCTGCTGCATCTTTTACCTTTCATCCTCAGCAAAACACATTCTGCTCTGCTATCTTCTTCCTCCTGAAAGGACTTCATGTGTCATTGCATTGATGAGTGTGTGCCCCAGTTTAATACTATAAATGTTGTAACTGTTTTGGTGCAAGGGTGGTTGACTGGGCCTGAAGGAGAAAGAGTGAAGCTCTGAGAGACCTGGGAAAAGGGCAGCCCCAGAAGGGTCAGGAAGAAGATCCCAGGGAGGACAAAGAGGAGTCTGTGGAAGGACAGAGGGAACTGGAATGGCACAATAAAAACTATTTGTGTTGAAGCAGAGTCTGTTGTGCTGGGACATCAGCACTCTGAGACCTTCCTTTTTAAGGAAGAAATCACACCCCCGCTCCTAAGAGCTGTCCAAAAAGAAGGAATTCTCCCAAGTGGAGGTGCTACAGATCACTGGGGAAGCTAGGGACTGAGAAGAGCCAGGTCTCAAAGCCAGAGGCTTGCCCCTTGTGAAGCCATGGTAGGGCTGGCTTCAGGAGGTCCTATCAGGAGAGGGAAACTGAATAGTCTTTTTGGGAAATGCCAAGGCAGAGCTCTCCCCCAATCCCCAGTCAGGTACATACAGTGGCAACATATGGGTAAGAGAGTGGAGGAAGGCTACAGAACTACAAAGCCCTAAGAATGCTTCCTTGCAAGGTGTTGTACTCCTGATTCAGACACCAAATGGCACTGTGCTCTGCCTGTCCTTCAATGCTTGCCTTCAAGCTTCTTTCCAAAAGGGTTCTTCAATCAGCTCTCAGTTGCTTAATTTTTACGGACAGCAGTTTTGTTTTGTTCCAGAGCAGCAGGGCAGGGGTGGAGCAGGGCCAGACCTGGAGCGGCGGAGAGGCAGGCAGACAGGGCTGGATCTGGAGTGGTGAGGCGGGGAGTAGAGCAGGGTCAGATCTAGAGCTATGGGGCGGTGGGGGTAGAGCAAAGCCAGACCCAAAGTGGCGGGGGTGGGGGGCAGATAGACTGGGGCCAGACCTAGAGCAGTGCGGGGGGCAGGGTAGAGCAGGGCCAAATCCAGAGCGGCAGGGGGGTGGAGTGGGGCTGGGCCCAGAGCAACAGCGGGGGTAGAGCAGGCCTGGATGTGGAGCAGTGTGGGGAGGTGGACAGGACCCACACCCAGAGTGGCACAGGGGGTGGAGTGAGCCTGGACCCGGAGTGGCAGTGAGGGTGAAGCAGGCCCAGACCCAGAGTGGCAGGGTGGAAAGGGCTCAGGGCCAGATGTGGGGCTCTGTCCCCACCCACCTCACCCCCATCATTCTTGATGGACAATTTGCTAGTTAGTGTAGAAGTTTGAGAAGTTATGCTTTCATATAACTGACACCTCTATCAAGTTTGTAGTAACGTTCACTAATTTAATACTGTTTAACTGAGTCTGCTGAGAAGCATGATATCCTGTAAGTCAGTTGGCTGTGATGGTGCCCATACATCTTCCTTTTTCAAGGTGAGGTTACCTAAAAAGAATCATGAATCAAGAACCTCTACAGGTGCAATTGCACAGCAGTAAGGCAGCGAGACAGGGGGTATCACTTTTGTAAAGCACCAATAAAGGCACATGCTAAGGGACTCTCTCTCTCTAATGAGCAAATATTATTCAAGTTATTTATCTGGGTACTGCCCCTTTGGATCAGTGGCTATCTCCATGTAAGCAAACTGAGTAGGATTTAGCCCTAGAGGGTGAAGGACTTGGGTCTCTGCCAGGAGCCACCACTGCTGCCAGCTATGAGAGGTCAGGAGCCCACCATTCTCACCTGCTTTGCTATAAAAACAGAAGAAATGAGAGTCCCAAAGCTGCTACTCCTTCTACCAGCTCAAAGTCTCAGGGATTCTCTCAGAAGTCAAGTTTCACTCCCTATTTTCACTACTCCCAATTTTCACTCCCCGTTTTCACAGCAGCTAATCCCCTCTGGCTGTCCAGTTATCAATACTAGCAGGAGCTGTTGTACCTTGCTCCCCAAAACAGCAGTCCATCTGTTCCTTAACTGTACTCCTTACTGACCCTGGGAAGTCACTTCTGTAGAGCTGTGTCCAAGCACAGTCTCTGCTGAACATTATGTTGCAGGCCAGGTCTAAGCATAAAGGTTATAGCTATTCAATTCTGTCTATACCTCCAAAGAGCCACACCACAGAATGACATAGTGATGTACAAATGATGCTTGCTCTACACAGCACAGTGAGCTGACTGACATGCACCCAGCACTTCTATAACCCTGCATTACAACCATTTGTGTAAGTAGCATGCCATGCTTCATCATCACAATCCATAGCACACTCTGGAGTGGATGTAGACATGTCCCTAGGGATGTGATTTTTATTTTAAATCAAAATAACTATACTACGACATGTGCTAGTGAGAATGCAATTGTATTAGTGTTAAAATGTGCAATCACTTACACAACCAAGTCTGACCAAAGCGTGCTTCATTCAGAGTCCAAACACTAACTGATAAGCATTGTGTTATGTGAGCTCTGCTCAACACACCTGGCTCCAATGGGCTTTTACAACAGCTTTGTGAAAGTATAAGGTGATGGGGAACTGAATTAAGAGGCCAAGTCCACATGAGCTTGCACATGTCTGCTGCAGTGTTTCAAAGCAGTTTGAGACACCGCAGAAGGCACCTCACGAACTAAAAAATGTTGCCCACACTGCATTTGTAGCATGGGCTCTTACGTTTGATACCAGGGAATCCTGGTAACAGGTAACACACCAGAAAAAAGTGACACGGGGCATGCTCCTGGAGCATGCCCAGAAGCAACTGGAGGCTGGGTCCTCCAAGGAGATGCTCTAGCATCTGGTCAGAGGGTCTCTATGCCTGCTGCATGCCCCTGCATAATAAGAAAATAGCTGGGCATGGCTAGCAGCAGTGGCTCCAGAGGTAGCTGGGTCCCAGGCTCTGTCCTGGGTTGTCCAGAGCCTGCCTGACACCCAGGGTCTGCCCTGGGGCTAGGCACAGCAGCAGGACAGGCAGGCTGCCTTCCAGCCATGCATGGGGGCCAGCTGTGCCTGTGCCCCAGAGGCTGACACCCCTAGATCTCAGCTCCGGGCCAGCAGCAGTCAGGAGGACCTGGAGTATGTGGCAGGGACCACAGGCAATCCTGGTAAGCAAGGACATGGACTTTCCGTTTCACACGGGAAAACATGAATTTTCCCTTTTAAAGGGGAAACCACGAGTTTCCCCATTTGCAAACAGCTCTCTGTGGGCTGGCTGAATTCCAGCTTGCAGGAGCTACCTGTAAACGAGCAGGTACCTCAGTCAGGGCAGCCATGGAGCCTGCCTGGCCCGATGGCATGTGTGTGTGTACAGGTGGGTGTGGGGACTGTGTGGCAGGGGTGCCCTGCTCCCCCGCCCACACACAGCCCCCACCACAAGTAGCAGAAGCCAGCAGCAGGCCCTCAGGGCACTCATGTCTGCGGCACCTCATACCATACAGCTGTGCTCATCTGGACGCAGCCAGAGAGTTTATTTCCTTTCTTGTACAGGAACAGCTATACCAGTATAAGGCACCTTTTTACCAATACAACTGCATCCACACTGTGGTAGATGTTTTCCTGGTAAAAATGCAGGCAGCACAATACAATATTTCTAGACTAGACTTCTGGTGGCAGAGCTGTTGGTCAGGGGCATGAAGAAGTGTGATCCCTGACGAACATAAATAGGTTGGCAGAAGCCCCTCATGTAGATGCAGTTATCCCTATGACTTCATGCATTTACTAGTATAGCTACATCCATACTTAGCCAAGACAGTCTAACTGATATTTCTACACCAGTGAAACACTCCTGGTATATCTAACCCTAACTATCCTTTATTGTCCCCTATAAACACCCAACATGTTCTACACTTACCTGTTACTTCAAATGAAGCAGGGGATGAGAAGTGTAAAAATCAGTCTATTATCAAATTATTTTATGCTAGGTCCCAACTAACAGATTATGAATTTACTAGTCAAGTTATGAGGAAAAAGCATTGTTGGGACAAACTCGCACAAATATGTTACATGTTAAGAAGGCATAATCAGCAGGCACAGAAGAAGGCATAATCAGCAATTTTTGCCTGGATGGCCAAAAATAAATATGGCAATTGTGCAATGTTAATCTTTCAGGGAACATAAGAAAATAACTTTCCTCTTGTCTATTTAAATGACAAATGAAGCATATTAAATGAAGCATATTAATCAAAAATATTTTGCAACCCATATTTAAAATGTGCCCAATTACTTACTGTATAAAAATAGAAGCTTTATATAAATTAGTGTGTATGAAATAGTGTAGCATATCTGGCAAACTCTATAATGATTTCATAATACAGCATTAGGTATCTTCCAAGGATTGTTTAAAAAAAAAAAAAAAAAAGTATTTCATGAACCTTTTAGGACACCCAACGCCTGAGTACTGTGGGATTGGGCTTCAAATTCCAGTAGGTTATAGTTTTCTGCTAAAAAAACTTTTACAATTTCAATTTTAGAGGACATCTTTTAAAACTGTATTTGCATGCATGTCCCAGGGGTGCCAGGGTTACAGGAGAACCCCAGGCCAAAATAGAAGAAAGCCCCAACTTACCATCTGCAGGGGCCAAAAGGAGTGGGGAGGCGTGCGCGGAGAAACCGCCCACGCGGCTCATCAGCCGTGTTCATATCCAGCTGGGGCCAGGTGACGTCAGCTGGAGACACCACCCGGCAGATACAAAAGGCTGCCCCGAGGGCGCAGGAGCAAGGCCGGTGAGCGGAGGCTCCATGGGGAAGCCCACGGCCCGAAAGGCGCAGCTGCTGCGTTGGGCAGCCTGGGACGACAGGGGCAGAGCCGGCAGAGGCACCAGCAGCGGAGCCAGCAGCGGAGCTGGCAGAGAAGCCGGCAGCGAAGCCGGCGGAGGCACTGGCAGAGGAGCCGGCAGGGAAGACAGCAGAGAAGCTGACTGGCAGGCCGGCTGGGAAGCCAGCAGAGAAGCCGACTGGCAGGCCGGCAGAGAAGCCGGCAGAGAAGCCGACAGAAGAGCTGGCAGGGAAGCTGACAAAGGGAGCAGTGGTGAGCGGGGAGAGCAGAGGAGGAGATGAGTGCCAGGGAAGCCAGAGCAACTACAGGGAAGCCTGGAAAAGAGGTAACGAGGGCAGGGCCAACGGGAACCCCAACTGGGATAGCCACAGGGTGAACGGCAGAAGACCCCAAGCGGGGACAGTTAACTGAGTAAGGGAGCCAGCAGCTGGGCCTACAGCATCCCCAAGAAGAGTCAGCCGGGACCCATAGGACCTTGGTCAACTGGGACGCCATCCCCGGAGTAGGGTCAAGCCTAGGGGAGAGATAGGAGCCCCGAGTGGGGCAAGCAACTGGGGGGCTAGGGCACCGAGGCACTGGGAAAACACAGGCCCGTAGACTAAGGGGCACTCTATATTCCTTTGTAGCCTCCTGGCCCGCCGGTTGCCTCTCTCCGGCAGTCATGGTAGTGGGGATCGCACGCTGTGTCATGGGGTAGTTGGAATAGGGAGCTAGGGACACAGGATAGTTGAATCTAGGACCAAGGGCCTTAAAGCCTTCACGCCTGAGCCGCGGCCCAGGGACACTGTGGCTCGTGGTGGGAGATCCACGGGAGGCCGGGGAAAAAACCGAGAGGAACAAGGGATGCCAAAGGGCCAGAAGATCTGCAACCGAAGGTGGCGAGCAGCCGGGGTGTGGGGAAGGTCAGAGCCCCGTGAGTGCCTGCCAAGGGGCGTGATGACCCTGGAGGCTGCCTCGAAGGGGAACCCCTCCACTGAGGTTCCATTCAAAGTCGTGGCAGGCAAGTTAAGGGGATCCCTGGATGTCAGCCGGGGTAGCCTTTGGGGTCCACTTGCAGGCCCGGGACAGACAAGATCGATAGTCTGGGCTAAGGCTGCACGAGAATGCCTGATAGAGTAGAGGCGGGCACAATGTAGAAAATATTAATTTAAAAATCCATGCACCATGTAAACTGGACCAAAGGCCAAAATTAAAAGCTTCCCAAACTTCCAAACATATCTCACAATCACAGTCTAGGCATTCATTTGGGTAAAAGGTAAGATCGTCAGAGACTGAACAGAAGCAGATGCTCTGGAGGGACAGAAAAGTCTCTCAGATGCACAAACTGCATTAATAAATCAGCTCCCCCTCACACACACATATCCAGCTCCCAGGCCTTATTTTAAATGCCATGTTCCTTCAAATCTGGGATGTCTTTGAACTTACAATGCACCCAAAAAAAGAAATAAAACATGAAATAAAGACACATCTACAAGGATACAACTTCTATGCTGCATAATATGAGCTTTTTACTTGTTTTTTACTTGACTATAAGACAAAAGCCATTTTAGAATAAATTTGTTTTTTTTTTAAAGTGCATCTTAGATTCAAAGGAATATAGAAATTATATTTTTATGAATTCCTCCATGGAATGAAAAACTGGAGCCTGCAGCATAAGCAGTAAATATTTCATCATCATCATATTTAGCAGCAACAACAACTAGATGTATAGCCTGCATTATCCAGAAAGGCTAGGAGAGGCTTGTAGGCACATTATCACCGGAAGTGGATACTTCATGGATATCTGGCATATATAGAGAATTCTCGAAAAAAGGTGATTAGAAATGTAGACTATATTTTGGAATAACACAGCACAGGTAAGAGTTCTCAAAGGCTGACTCAACCCTATAGAACTGAATTAAAGTGATGTTTTTCAAAAGTAGTAGTTGATTCAACTGTAACTCAAATTGTGCTTAAGCAGAGACCATGGACACATGGCATGTTTACATTGGTATCAACAATCAATGTAAAAAGGAGCAGACAGACGGATGATCTAATCCACTACACCATGGTAACTGCTTCCAATTTGGTATCGAATCACATCTGAAAAAAATCAGTAGCAAAACTACACTGATGAAAGTTATGCCAGTGTAAGGGTCCTAGGTTTGGAGTTTCCTCCCAAGTATCTGTTTGTGCAATGCAACAAGATAGGATTAGCTCCCTAGAACCTAATAACAAGGCACAATAATTGTAGAAAACAATTTGCTATACTGAAATAAGCAACTTGTCTGTCCCCCCTGGACCCAGGTGTGATTTACATCTGTGACCAGAATCAACGTAAATTAACTGGAGTAAATGTGTTGTGTGTATCCAGGCCTAGAGTTGTCAACAGTCCAACGTTTCTCTGGACTCATCTAATGAGACCACAGAAAGTGCCAACAACACACTATTACTAATGGGAAGATGCAACGATTCTTTTTTCAAATCCCTACTGCCAAATGAGGCAGATCTTGCCCCACCTGCTGACAGTTCTGTCTGAAAAAGCCTATCAATTAAATGAAACCAAAAAGCATTAGCATCTGAGTAGACGACTAATTACAAGCTCGTGGCAGTTAAATTCGGGTAGGCCCCAGAGGGCCCAGTGTGGCTTTTAAAAAGCATTATTAAAAAGATAAAGGAGATTAGCAAAAAAACACAGAAAGTAGAAAAATAAGAAGAGGTGGTAAGACTATTTCCCCTTTTTGAAGCTTTCTAATGAAATTAATGATGGATGAAGTAAACTAAAACAGGGAAGAAAGGGAAAGGAAAGGAGAGAAGGCAGACAGTGTCATTTGCACCTTTATCTATTGTACTTGCCTGCCTTCACCCTCTGAGTAGGAGAATGAATGGAGAAAAAACAGAACCCCCTTCTACCTGCTTCAAAATCAAGACTATGGGATCTTAAGTATGGGACAGAAAAAAGCCCTGCAAACTTTTTTCCCCCATCTGCCTCTCAGCCTGTTGCTGGAACACAGAGCATGAGCTGGGGAACAATCTTCAAGCCTAAAATATTGACACATTAAAACAGAGTTGTAAAAATGTTAATAGGGGAATATTTATTTTTATAAACACAGACAATGAAAGAAAAGGTATACTTTTGCATAGCTGTCAAACAAGTGAAGCAATTTTTTTAACCCAAAACGTCAGTAACATAGTATTTGGTTTTAATCAGAAAATTTCAGGACAACAGTTGATTTGAAATTTAATGGTTTAAAATGAACATTCTTTTGTCATTTTAAATGCAGCAGTTGCTGTCAAAAGCTGCTTTAATACTTTGCAAACATATATAAGCCCCAGTCACTCTCTGGACACCACCCACCATCACCACCACAACCCCAGCTCCTTGTCTGCTGACATCGCTGCTGTCATGTGCCTTATACTGGACTCATCATTCCCATGGGCTCTGTGCTAGAGCCAGAGCTACCACCACAGCATAAAACATGTGTGGGGGCAGCAGCTCCAGCTCTGGCATGGAATACGTGGTGGAAGCAGGAACCAGAACTGCTGCATGCACCAAGCAGGA
>NW_005841951.1:2746885-2772931 GCF_000455745.1 Alligator sinensis | reverse complement strand
TAGCCACTGCCAATGGAGCCACTTTGTGTCCTGGTCTAGACCAGGCCTGCAAGAAGCCCTGCCATCTGGATCCAGCCCAGGGCAGAATGTGAGTTTGACATCCCTGATCTAAATGGAGATGCTGTCTCTCTCTTGAGAACTTTATCATCAGTGAGCAATGTACATATGCAAAATGGTTCTTTCCTCACTCTTTTATTCAGGTTTACCCTCTTTGAACCCAGAATCCCAAGACACACTTGGATAGGAGTGAGAAAAATATTTAAAAATAAATAGTAAAAGGTAAAGAGTTATGTCTGACTCAATGCTGAAAATTTGTCATTGAACCAGAAATGTAGAGTGGTAAACTGCATACATTTCACAAAAATATCTACCCTATTGTAATCAATTATTAGTTTAGGCCTAACTATCTAATACAGTTTGCCATGCCAAAAATTTAAGATTTTTTTCCTTTACTGATTATCATGCTAAAGGGCAGGCCTATAGAATTTGAACCTCAGCCTCTAAAAGTTCACAAGAATTTTGTAGCCCTGATTGCAACCCTCTACACCTAAATTTCTCTATCTGTAAATGGGTAAAATGGTGCTTACCCTCTTTTGTAAAGTGCTGAGATCTACATGTTAAGAACATTATTTAAAAAAATAAAACGAGACATTAAGACTCATCTCTGCACTGTTCAAGCAAAACCTGCCAGCTTTCCAGCTGTTGTGTCTGGTAATCCTGTTCTTTCCTGGAATGAGCAGTTTCCCTGCTTCCAAATAGTCTCAAAGGGCACTTATACACATGACCAGAGCTCTGCTCCAATGCATGCCAATTAGAACGCATCAAAGCAGACTCGATTAATTAAGTCTGCTGCGAGTCTGCTGGAGCATGCTAATTACTGCGCTCCAGCAGTCTCTGTGTCATGTGTATTCAGCGTCCCCACATTTCGAAATGGCAGCAGGGGCGCTTTAACTAAAACACATCAAATGTGCTTTAGTTAAAGTGCCCATGACACCATTCTGAAGCACGGGATGCTGAATACACATAAAGCTGCAGGCGCTTTAATTAGAACAGCTCTTAGAGTCGCTCTAATTAAAGTGCCCACCCACCCCCACCCTGGAACATGTGTATAGATGCCCAAAAAAACCTTAGTGAAACCAGTACAGCAATCCAATGTCAAGAACTTTGTTGGCATGCAGAATGAGGGCGATATCTGTATTATTTCGTATGAATATTGTGTACTTCACTTGACCTATATGATACTATTCTAGCTAACTACACAGAGTAAATCACAGAAAACAAGGAAGAAACAAAATGATGACAGAGATAGTATATCTCCAGAGAACATACATATGATCCTTAAAAGAACTTGGGAACTATGCTCACAAAAGACACTAGGGAAGAAATCACCAGTACAGCTCACCCCAGAACCTGGACATGGCTGTGGGAAGCAACTATGACAGTGGCGACTCACAATAAATGATGTCAGAAATTTAAATGCATATTGCCAAAGGTGAAGCAAGAGGAAAAACAGCCTGGAGCTCTTCCAGGAAGAGAGGCGAAAAAGAGAGGTACAGGAAATAAATTACAGGCAGCTCTTGGAAAGGTGGCCAGCAGAACTGCACAGGAACCAGAATAAAATTTGAAAACACTCTAAAAGGTCAGAGTTGGTTGAGTTGCTGGACTCTGATAACCAGAGAAGAAAAGGTACCCTAGCAATGGATGATGGTTCAAAAGAAGTCCCCACAACACTGATGGGGACAAAAGAGGGCAAAAGATCTGAAAAGCAGAAATAGAATATGGAACACAAACTCCCCAGCATCATGGATGCTACCTAAATACCCCAAAGTGAGGTAGAAGGCAACATCATTGACTGTCGCCACCTTTGAGACAACATGATTTGAACCATAATTCCCTTACAGATGGACTCTTTTCTTACAATCTTTGATCTGTACCTAATGTCAAAGACACCTGGAGCCAGATGGAGAGGACAAGCCTGGGGGACTATGAACCACAGAAATTGCACTCTGGGATTACTGTTACAACATTTCTTGATAATAGTATTCACACATAATTCTTCACCCCGCAAACTGGGGTAGAGATCTCAGGTGCTGCTCATCCCTGAACTCATGACAACGTGACAAATGCATTGTGTTAGTTAATACTTCAAGCATCTCTGGTACCATGATTAGTTTTATATGGTTAAACTGATTTAAGTACTTTCAGTCCATGGTTTGGCAACAAATTTAGTAGATTATGCTGCTTTTCTTCTAATGTTACCTCCTCCTGGCCAAGTGTCTCTCCAAATTATACAATAGCTCAGTAGTTGTAAATCAATTAATTTGAGGCTGCAATGTGGCCTGATAATCTAGGAAGGTTAGCCACCTATTAACAGGGTTCACAACCTGAAAAAAGCTCATAGATCCTATTAGCAGCTCCTCAAAATAGTCTGCATCACACTGAAAGTGCCCAGAGTCATTTCTCCTCCAAAATACAGAAACAAAGGCAGACTAATACAAAAGTATACTTCATTTTAACAAGATTTGTTGCAACTACGGGTTGGGCAGACAAAGGTCAATTCAAGTCAGAAAACTGCTGGAAATAAAAACTAGAAATAGTAATATGAAGAAAAAACCCCTAGAGTATCACAAACACCTGGATAACACTGACATCTGCATATTAATTTTACATTGGACTTACATGAGAGTATACATTTCACAAAGGGGTGTAAAACAAGCCAAAACTAGAAGTGGTTAGTCCAGAGGTGAGCAATTATTTTGACTGGAGGGCCACTTAACCAGTTTTGGTGAGTTGTTAAGGGCCACACACACAAAATCTTTTAGACTACACCATTTTAACAAATTATAGATAAAAAACAAATCAAACATCTACTACAAAATATTTTAAATGTTGTTTAAAAAAAAGTTTTGTCCTGATTGATTTTTTTTTGAGTAATGTATATAGAGGCGATTGCATAATAACTCAAAATAAACTCTTACTCGTGTACCTTGTGTGGGGGAGGATGGGGACGGGGACGTGTGTGGTGCGGGGGGAGCCTCCCACATGCTAGGTTCCAGGAGCCAGCCAGGGGCGGGGGGGTAGGAGGGGCAGAGAACGCATGCAGCTGAGCTCGCCGAGACAGTGCAGGTGCAGTCCACCCCACAGGTCCACGGCTGCCCCTGAGGTACTCCATATGGAGTTGAGCCCCACCCACCCACAGCAGCCCACGCCATGCTCCCACCCACCCTGGCCTGCACCCGCCAGACAGCGCTGCCCTAGCCCCAGCCAACACACACAGTTTCCTGTCCAGGCTGCTCCTAGTGTAGCTGCAGCCACCTGGTCTATATGCACCACAAATGAAACGGACCTGGGGGTAATAATGCCAACTACTACTCAGCTTCCCCTGCCTCCAGCAGCTCCTCCTTTTCCTGTCCCTGCTGCATCACTCTGGGCACCAGGCAGTGCAGGGAAGCCTTGGGGGGAGGGTGCCAGGCACCACATGCCTAGCACGCTGAGGGGGAGAGGGAGGAGGGGAAGCTGAAGCTAAGCCACTCCTGGCGCAGTGCATGGGGCTCCAGCTATAGCTCCCAGCCACCTTCCACCCACTTGGCCACCTGCAAGTGGCTGCTCATCGCACCAGATGGGTGTAGGTGAAAGGCAGCCGGGAGCTGGAACTGGAGCCCCACACACTGGGGCAGGAGCTGCCCAGGTTCAGCTTCCCCCATACCTGGCTAGGTATGCAGTGCCTGGCACGTACCCCCATGGCTTCCCCACACTGCCTGCTGCCCAGAGTGGCACAGCAGGAACAGGAGGAGGAGGAAGAGATACTGGAGGCAGGGAACCTGAGCAGTAACTGGGCAGCTGTAGTCTCACTGATGGCAGCCCTGCATGGACTGTGTGCCTGGGCTGCCCCAGGTGGGGCTCAGCCCCGTGCAGAGCCCCCTGGGCCAGATGCAATCAATTGGCAGGTGGCTTCCCACAGGTTAGATCCAACCAGTTGATGGGCCAGATCCAGCCCACGGCCCTTATTTGCCCACCACTAAGTTAGTCTATCAAAAGTTAGTTATCCAAGTAATGACAGCATTTTCAAACTTTTGTCACCACACCACCACTCCATGCACCAGCTGCAAAATAAGATTTAGTCCTGAATCAGACAGTAAATCATTAATTTTGGATCATGTCCTTCTCAGCCAAAAGTAAAAAAAGGAACAAGAGGATCATCATAAAGCTTCTGTTGCTGAACACTTCGTGCTGCCACCTATGGCTTTACTAGGGAAACTAATATACAGACAATTGCAGTAAACAATCTGCCTTTTGGCAAGACATCCTCATGATACGTCAGTCATCGTTCAATAGTTTTTTAAAAATAAAGCTACTTCTGATGTTTGCAGAGTGTAAGCCTTTGATTTATGACCTATGACCTATCCAGATTATCTCAACAGGCAGAAAATATTTGATCATCTTATATTGGGGGGTAAAGTTCATTCATTGTTGTGCTCCGCTTTTAAATTTGTATTCACATTGGAAAACATAAGCCCCCATGTGTAAGTGACATTGCATGGCTAAATGGAGGGCTATCATTTAAAAAAGAAAATGTTTTAAGGCTTCAAAATTTGTAACGCAGGGATGTCAAAGAGAAAGTCCACAAGCCAGATCTGGCCATAGAACTACATCATCTGGCCCCTGGTGCTGGCCGCACAGGGCCAGTCTGGGACCTCACTCTCCCACCCCCCACCCCCACATGCCAAATCCAGTGCCCACGGCACCCACTCAAGAACTGCACTGCATGCAGCACCCACTCTGGCTGGTCTGGGATGCGAGTCGCACGTGGTGCCAGCCTGGTTGATCTGGCAAGAGTGCTGTGTGCAGTGACGATTCCAGAGCAGGTGCCACAACCAGCCGCAGTGGGTACTGGATCCAGTATGTGGGATGGAGGAGCTCTGCGGGTCCCCCACAATCCTGGTCCAGAGCCTGCTCTAGCCAGTCCAGGATTGTGCTGCACACAGTACCCACTGTAGCTGGTCTGGGCCTGCGCTGCACACAGCATCCACCCCCAACTGGCTGGAGTGGGAGCCCTGTGAAGCTCATATCTCAATCCAGCCAAGGCTAGCACCATGTGCAGTGCAGTCCCAGAAAGGCTGGAGTGGGTGTTGCACTGGCATGGGGAGGGCTTGGGGGTCCAAGAGCCTAACTCTCCTCAAACTTGACAAGCACCTGTAAAACAGTGAACCCTGTTCTTTCTACATACTTGCTCTTCATAGGGAGTTAAAAGCCTGCTCAATAAAGTAGACTTGGCAGTATAACATACTGAAAAGGTAAAAATGCCATTCTAAGAAAACCCAAAACACCAATGTATTTTCAATGCATGAAAATTACCATGGCATCTTCTTCTGTAACTTTCCAGTCAACAAGAACTGCTCCCCTTCAAACCATAATGCTCTGGCATCCTGATACCAACCATCTCTGGAAATTACTATATTAACAAGCAATACACATCAGAGGCAGCACAAACATGCTCCCTGTATAAAAGTTACCAGCAAAAAGGTAGAATGGAAGTGGACCTATAGGGAAGTCTTTGTAGCAGGCAAACAACACCAGGTTTGTGAAAATAAATCCTTGAAAAATACTTCTAATATGGTCTCACACAGGGGTCAATGCTTGGTCCAGTACTCTTCAACATCTTTATTAATGATTTGAATGTGGGGGTGAAGAGCTCACTGGCCAAGTTCACAGATGACACCAAGTTATAGGGAAGTGTGGTCACACTTGAAGATAGGCTACAGATGCAGGCAGATCTAGACAGGCTGGCAAGCTGGGCAGGTTGGAACCAGATGAAGTTCAACACTGGGAAATGTAAAGTGCTCCATCTGGGGACAAACAATCCCCTGCACACCTACAGACTTGGTGGTGCCAAACTGACCAGCACCACAAATGAAAGGGACCTGGGGGTAATAATAGACCACAGTATGAATATGAGCCAGCAGTGCAACGCTATAGCCATCAGGGCAAATAATACTCTGGCATGCATCAATCAATGCATCTCCAACAAAACCAAGGAAGTGATTCTTCTGCTCTACTCAGCACTGGTGAGACCACAGCTGGAGTACTGTGTCCAATCCTGGGCGACGCACTTTAATAAAGATGTGGTAAAGCTTGAAAGAGTCCAGACAAGAGCCACCTGTATGATTAGAGACTTGCATGGCAAGCCATACGAGGAAAAGCTGAGGGACCTGCGACTCTACAGCTCGAAAAAGAGAAGGCTGAGAGGGGACTTGGTAGCAGCTTACTGCTACATCAGAGGCTCAGCGAACAACTGTTCACCAGGGCACCCGTGGAGAAAACCAGGAGTAATGGCCACAAACTCCTGGAAGACCATTTTAGGCTCAACATTAGGAAAAAATTCTTCATAGGCAGGGTGTCCAGGCTGTAGAATAAGCCTCCAGAGGTAGTGCAATCACCTGCCCTGGAAATCTTCAAGAGGAGACTGGATGGGCACCTTGCTGGGGTCACCTAGCAGTTGTCTTTCCTGACTGGTGCAGGGGGCTGGACCCGATGATCTTTCAAAGTCCCTTCCAGCCTTACAATATATGAGTAATTCAGCCACCAGATTATAGTGGGTTTTTGTTATTTATGCTTCTTTGGTTTATGAATGTAGTTATATTTCACTGTAATGTTTTTCTGCTTGCCCATTTATTTTTTGTTAAGCTTCACTACGAAGTAAATTAAAGGATGTACTGCCCAAACAATTTTCCAGTGAAACATCTTTCAATAATTAGATATGCAGGTACAGAATGAGTTAGCTACCTTTTCAATATAATCACACACTGCATAGTTTAGGCACTCAATTAGATCTCTAATTATGTTGACTATGTACTTGCACCCTTTAATAGCTGGTCACATCTTATATCTCCACAAACCTAGGCATTAAGCTCTGTACTCCCATTTAAAATGAGTCAAAAGGGCTTTTTGCACTTCTGTTTAAATGCACAAAAGAGGCCTTTGGCTCTTAAGCACTGCCATTGCAGTATGTTAAAGTCTACCTACTGCATAAGCAACAAGGTGTACAACTGTTAATTAAAGCACATAAGAACCATTATGAAAATTCTGTCCCATAGGTGGAGAGAGAAAAAAAATGGGGGGGGGGACTGAGTGCACGCACCCCCAGGAAAGTCTGCAGGGGGAGGGGAAAGGGCCATGGAAGGATAGGGGAGAATGGGGCTAGGACTGGACAGGGATCAGAGCAGAGCCATGCCCGGGACTGGGGCCAGGACCTGCTGCGCCCATCCTCTCTCATGTGCCTGGAGTCATTGCCCAGTGCCAGCAGCCCCTGTGAATTTGCCACCCCACACCGGCCCCGGCCCCGCAACACGTGGGGGGGCCCAGAATGGGGCCAGTCTCAGCTGCACCACCGGGCCAGAGGGGACAGAGCCTGCGGGATCCCTGTGCCCGCCCTGCATCTTCCTCGGTGGCTCCTCCAAGTGTGCAGCGCCAGGCAGCCAAAAGGGTGCCTGACCCACTTGGCTGCCTGGCGCTGCACCCCTGGAGGAGTCAGAGGGCTTTAACTGTCCTATGACCGGGCCCAGCCAGGGCCCCATTCACCATGAACGGAGCCCTGGCTGGGCCAGGTCATGGGACAATCAGAGCCCATCAGCTCTTCCAGGGGCATGGTGCAGGGGAGCCGGGGGGGGAAACATGCCCCTGCTCCCCCGCAATGCATGCAGCAGCTGGGAGTTGCCTGCCCATGCCACTGAACCAGCTGCCGGGCTCCCATTGTCCCACAACCCAGCCTGGTCCTGTGAACGGGGTCCCGGCCGGGCCAGGTCATGGGGCAATTAAGGGCATTTTCTCATGTCTACATCGGCGAAACTTTGCAACACGACTGTGCTAAAGAACAATATTAATACAGCCAGGATTTGGGGGCTACAAGTCCAGTAAAATACAATGAAAGAATGAAAGATCATTCTTTCACTTGGACCCAAATATTCATGTCGTCTGAAAAATGTTAATTCGTAAGAAAGCTGTCAGAGGAGACTAGGAACCAAATAACCTTGGCACTTGCACAACTGCATCTAGTCTGAATTCTCCCAAATGTTTAGGGCAAAGGTCTTTGGCTAAACTCATGAAAATTACCCTTACTGCTAACAGCAATAGGAAGCCAGATATTCCACCAATACCAGTCCAAATGTGTTAGACGGACACAAGTGCTTCTGTTGCCCATCTACAATTATAGTATAAAACTTGTTCCATTTTTCAAATCCCTGCATATTTTATGAAATCACAATAAAAGTATTTTGCTTCATTAAGCTATAGATTCTACCTATGTAGTAAGGTTGCTAACTAAAATTATTACAGGTATCTATCAGCAAATATCAACTGAAAATGGGTATTACTGTTATACATAGGTTTAATGTGTAGTATAACTAGTATACAACTACACTACAACTTGCACACATCACCATTTCTGGCTCTTACACCTGCACCTCCAGAAATGTAATATATCTCACCCAGTGCACTAAATGCCCAGATGGAAAATATATAGAAGAAACCAAACAACAACTGTGTACCAGAATGAACACACACCGAAATTTTATCAAAGACAAAAATACCCAGTTACCTGTGGGGGCAGACTTCTCACAAGACAACCACTCCAATTTCTCAGTTCTAATCCTCAAAGGGAACTTACAAAACAGCTTTCATAGAGGAGCCTATAAAACTTCACTTCATAAATCTACTGGATACAAAAAATCATGGGCTAAATGTAGACATTTGGATTTATGACACATTATTACTGGCCTACCATCTGCTCACCCCAGGAAACTTGTCTGCATTTTACCAGCTACATTCTTCCCTCTTCCCCCACCATTCCTACCTATCTCACACACCAATCATCTCCCAGGACCTCGGATCCTCGCTGCCACACATTTACATTTTCACAGACTTGCATTTTGCATGCTAGCTTCCATTCCACCCAAGAGAGCACACAGAAAATAACAAACTCTCCCTGTGCCTGAAAAAGAGCATTTGTACCCAAAAGCTCACAAAGAACAATTTTTCCAGCTATTTAGTTGGTCTAATAAAAGATATATCACAAAGAACTTTGTCTGCCCATGTCCTTAGACCAACATGGCTTCAACCAACAAACCTGAAAATCAGCATTCCAGTGCACCACACCAAATGCCCTGATAGAAAATACATAGGAGAGACCAAACAACAACTGCGCACCAGAATGAACGCACACCTGAAACCTATCAAAGACAGGAATACCCAATTACCTGTGGGGGCACATTTCTCACAAGAAAACCACTCTCTCTCCAATCTCTCAGTCCTGATCCTCAAAGGAAACTTACACAACACTTCTCAGAGATGAGCCTATGAACCCTACTTCATCAACCTCCTGGATACTAAAAATCATGGACTGAATATAGACACTGGATTTATGACACATTATAACCTGCCAGACACCTGACTCCCCAGGTACTGCTACATTCATCCCCCTTCCCCCCACCACCAGCCTCTCTGTCACCCACTGATGCCTCAATTTACATCTTCACTGACTGCCTATCTTGCATGCAGACCAGCTTCTGACTTCTTTACTATTCATTCCATCCAAGAAGAGCACAGACCAACTACAGGAACTTCCTCAGCCTGACGAAGGGTTTTTAAACCCAAAAGCTTGCTTAAATATTTTTTTTCCAACTATTTAAGTTGGTCTAATAAAAGATATCAGTTTCACCCAAAGAACCTTGGCTGAAATCTTACTTGACATTTTGTACTGTGTCATAAGCTCAGGTACATAATTTCTGTTTCGTTTCTTTACCATGTCAGTATCTGGTGCATTGGATCACATATATTACATTTTGAGAAAGGCATATGGATTTTAATGGGTTTGTTGTGGTGGGTGTAGGAGTGATGTCTGTGATTGTAGCATTGAAGATGTGTTGACGGGTTTAAGCATCTATTGTTAAGGCAGGGCTGTGTCCCATTTGATGTCAGTTACACAGTGGGGAGTTTGCTTCTGAAAATGGGTTAGGCAAGGTTAGAGGGTTGTTTGAAAGCCAGGAACAGAAGGGCTGGGAATTTCTCTCTCAAGGTCTGATCTTTGTTGAGTGAAGGTTGTAATTCTTCTAACTGGTCCCAGTGTGGGCAATAGGTAGCCACTAGGGGTGTATGGTCTGGGAGGAGGGGAGGCAGGGATTTGCATCGCAGTAGATTATTGTGGGACATTTGGGTAGCTCTTCCAAAGACACAAGTCTATTTCTCTACTGGAACGTCCTTATTGCATAAAGGCAGGTTTCAGGCTGGCCAGGTAGGTCTTGTGAATATTCTCCTCAGAGCAGATGTGGTGATATCTGGGGGCCTGAAAAAAGACTACAACTTTTTGGTGTGCTTGGGACAATTGCTGGTTTTGGAGACATAAGTATGGAAATAATTTTTCTTATCAGCTCCAGGGTGACACATCTCCTTATGTTATTAGGAAAGGCAATCTCCTTTCCAAACTTCCTGGCTCCCTCCCCTCCTGATTTTTATGCAGAGCCTTACAATTATCTTAACCCAGGTACACCCAAGGGTGTGCCCTATCTTCAATCGGATGGGACAGGTAGGCAGGAGGGGGTGCTGTGAGAGGGATGCCAAAATTTCGAACAGAGCCCCCTTTCCTCTATACAATTACCCCAAGCCCAAAGTTCTTAACTATATACAATTGATTGAGTTACCAACCTATATATATATACAGATATAGATACAAATATACATATAAAGGTCTGTTAGCTGGAGGAAGTCGACCCTAGGGAGGGCATTTGGGTAAGTACCCAGGCCTCAGGGCCAGAAGAGGGGTGGATCCGAGGACAATCAATCTAGCAAGTTTATACCACAAGTGGGTTATCTAATAAAGACATCCTTACAGAGCCCATTATATGGAATTAATACACCCAACTATTTATAACACCAACAATAACAATAGATACTGAATAGGAAACATAACTATACCAGATACTAGATGCACCCTGTCTGGGCTCCAACCACTTGGTCCTTCAAATGGGATAGGGTCTTTTTCCCCCAGGCCCACTCCCCCCAGGGTCCCTTGCCCAGGGGTGCCTCCCCTGTGGGACCTGGGTTCCCAGTAATTCATGGTCCTTCCTCTGGGAGCTGTCAATCTGGCCTCTGGGTCCCCACACCATCTCAGGCTTCCTGGAGCCATCAGCCTCGAGTTGAGGGTTCTTCCCTCTGGGCCCTGGGCCCCGCGTTGAGCATCCAGGGAACTCCTATGGGAGCTGTCACTGGCTCCAGTTCCCCAGCCTCACGCCAGGGGTCTTTCCCCTTCCCGAGCCCTGCTCTTGGCACGGGGGCTCTTTTAGTTTATTGCTGAGCCACACTGGGCTCTGGTTATCCAGCCTAGAGCCAGGGCTAACTTGAGCATCCTCGAGCTGCTCCCAGGGCCGACCCTCCATGCGCTGATCCACACACTGTCAAGGACCAGGGAGGGTCCAAATGATGGTCTTCTCTGGAGCTCCTCTCTCCTCACCATCCTTTGCTGTATCTGCCCAGTGTGCTGAGCATGCTGAGCTTGTATTTACACCAGAGGCCCTGCCCCTGAAGTCTGCTGGACCTGCAAAGCGCAGCCTTCAATCAGGTCCAGGGGCTCCTTGCACCCCCCGCCTCCAACCAGGAGCAGGGCAAGCCCCTCCCAGCTGTTATCTGATTGGTGGAAAAAAGAAGGGGGAAAGGTATATCTAGGTGAGATGAGCTACTTTTCAGAATATGGCCATAAGCCAGCACCAGCTTGAAGAAAATAGGCCTCTATAAATAAGGAAGAAAAAGGAGACAAAGATAATGAAGGCTGAACTGAGAAGGACCAAAAGGGTTGAAAAAGTATACCCTCATATACCTTGTCAATGATATCCCCATATAACTTCATGTAAAAGTTCTGAAGTACTCTCTCCACCCTCCCTCAAGCCTGTCCACAATACTTCCAGCAAAGTCATCACATACACCATGTAACCAGGAATCTTACACTTACTGGGCAAGGCAATGATACCAATGTAATACTGACCATAAGCTGCTACACAGTCCACTTCTACACTTGTTTGCAGAATTTAAATGTTCAAGACATACTTACAAACTTGCTAAAAGTACAGACAGAGATGTTGTCTCATAAAGCCTTTGTCCCAAATAATATAAAGGGATGAACCTGAACTGTAAAAATAGTTATACTGTGCACTCTTTGTTTGGCTCTACCTTCCCCCTTCTGAACCTAATATTAACAAGCAATTAAGAAAAAAATTCTACCATGTAAATATTCCAACATGAGCTCTAATTTCCCAGCCACCTTGATCAAATGACAGTTCACAGGACTCTTATAAGCAACTAGTCAAAATTAAAAGAAAGGGCAACACTCATGGTTTGTAACAAACCAAATAATGCAGGGATTAAGAATTATGCAGCCTTCACACCGATCAGTGGCCCACAGATGACACAGGAGCTTCAGACAAACAATTAACTACCCAGATAATGAGCGTCTAGTTTTCTTCCTTCTTAGAAGAGTGATATTCTCAAACTCTTCTATCCTGTTTTCTATCTTAGACATTTAATCAAGATTGTCATATAAATGTTGGTATATCCAGTTTAGACTGCAAAACCCTCTGGGCAGGAATTATGTTCTATTATTCACTAATAAAGAACCACATACTGTCAAGTAATCTTTTCATGTTCTTTTCATTCAGCAACATACACAGATCTCTAAGACTAATCTAACTAACAGCCCAAATTTATGTCTGTGTTACTGCCCAGTAGAAAGTAATGATACTTACAAGGCCCTGGTACACTTGGGTGCAACCATGTAAAAGGTCTAGATCTAAATATCAATAAATAAGTTGGAATTCTGAATTAAGATACACTAGCATAGAAAGATATGTCTGTTTGGCAATGCAATTTGCTTCCTTCAGTCAGCATTCTGACCTCATAGACATCTATATTTCTCTGTGGCTACCATTAGAATCACATATGAATGTCTGAAGGTAGAAGAAGTTGATTCAAATCCCTCTGTGGCCCCTCCCCAGTAATAATTAAATTAAATGATTAAATTATTAAATTTACCTTTGCGGTTTGGAATATTATTGAAATACTGTTCTTTACAACTTGCATTTACTTGCATTTTGTCACGCTAGGGCTTATTAAGCTTTCAACAATTGCTACATATCTTTCCTTCTGGAAAGATTATTCAAGGAAAACCTAACAGTAAGATGCTGCTTACCTGTAGGCAGATGGAGGGTTATGTTGTTGCAAAAGTCAGTGTAGCAGCATTCTGTTTTTGTGACATTTTTAGAACTATGGCAGAACACTTGAGCATTCAATTCTGGAAGAGATACACATGACTTTATCACTTCTTCTTTGCCATTAGTCAGCATGACTGAAGTCCAACATGCTCCTTCAGTTTGGCAGGTGAAGTTTGTATGCTCACACAACTGGCATACACACTTTAGACCTGAAAAATATTGCAAAAAAGTATTTAATGAAAAATGCCCAGGAAGGAAATGGTTTTCTGCTCAAGTAAGGAAACTTGGATCTATTGAATCTAGTCTCAATTCTACCAAAGATTCATTGCAATTCCTGCATTTGTATAGTACGTGCTTAACTCAAAACGTATGCTTAAGTACATCCATTTCAGCCAGCTATTTAGGGATGTGCCTGATGTCAAGTATGTGAGAAGTCTAGTTAATATGCTTTAATGATTTCCTGAATGATAGCTACTGCATTTCTGTACTATAATGCACCCATTTGTATAATTATAAAACATACTTACATTGCCAAGGTATTGGCAGGTTTAAATCAAGTATCTATCACAAAGCATGTTTAAAGTGCTCAGATGGGAAATTTTATACTTTAATACAAAACCTTTTAAGTTACATTAGCATGTGCTTTTTTCCTACGTAAACCAAATATAAACTAGGAACAACTATGAAAAAGATGCATCTTGACTGCTTCTCAGGGAACTTACAGAAATAGTTTCTGCCACCTAAATAGTCATTTGTGTGCTATAAGCTTAATTTTTAAGATTTCCATTTCTATAATTATTTAAATCAAAATATGCAATCTAAGGGAATTAAATTTAATAGGTAAAGACTACATTTTGCAGGCACTGTTGAAAAGAAGTGCCATGGCCATTTTTGAGTCATGCTATCAAAATCAAATGAAGAACTAGTATTAATGTTGGTCTTCCCAGCAGAAGCAAATAATTTCTGACTTTTCTGCCATGTCTGTCCAATCTATGGTGATATCATAATACTCACTATACTGTATCATTTCTGAAGAGAACCGTATCTCAGCGCATCCAGCATGTTTTTAGAGAATATCTTTAAAAGTTCACCCTCACCCATCTTCATTATCTTAAAAAAGTTATATAAAGTCAATGATAAGGCTCAGGGTTTTCAAGATGGTTCATGAGTTCAGAACCCTGCACCCACATGATGCATCACTATCTTTAGTGGGGCTCCGTGAGGGCACAGGGAGCTCCCAACAGCCTCCAGGAACAGGACTGAGTCAGGACATAGCTGGACTCCTGATTTTAATTAAGACATAGGATATCACAAGGTATGCAAAGAGAAGTTCTGTTCCTATGGGCTAAAGCAGAACTGAGGGATTATTTTAAGCAATTTTATTTTAGCGGTGATCTTTGAAAACTATTCACTGACAGTAATCTACATCTGTTTTGTAGGGATAAAAAAATGCAGCAAACATTTAAGTATGAGTATCAAATGGGCCAAAGTTGATACAAATTAGAGTATCTTAAGTAACACTGCTACATAATACAAAACGTGTCACATTTAAGTCTTGCAAAATAATAAGCACATAATTATTTGAACATTGCTGTTATTTATCAAGTTTCTTACCACAATGCCTATGAGCCAACCGAGAATGAGGTCCCATTACAGTAGGCACTGTACAAACATGGAGTACAAAACAACCCCTGCCCCAAAGTCCTTACAATCCAAATAGATAAGACAAAGGGCATGGGAAAGAGAGAGGGGACATAAGCAGAATAGGCCATGGTACTGTTTCCCATTATTAACCTGAGTCTCATAGCTAATCTACAAAGTGTGTGAAATTTCACATATCACAAATGAATATACATTTTTAAATTAATTTTCAGCTACAATTTTGACATTGGAGTTTAAAAATTCAAATATTTGTGGAAACGCACACATGCCACAGGTTTTCATTTAAAAAGTATTTACAAAAATATTGTAATAGCATTCATTGAGCTCTGCTACTTATTTTATACCTATATTAAAGATGAGACCACCAAAAATGTAAAAGGAAAAAAAAAACTCAACTGATGCAAGGTAGAACAAAAATAGCAGAATAAACAAGATTAGAATAGCACAACCAACAAGAAAAAATAGTAACTATATCTATGGTTACTTGAAAATGCCTGTCTAAAACATCTGCTCTAATGGGTACTTCAACCTGCTTACAGCTTCGGGACTAAAAAGATCTGTCAGTCACTAAGTAGGGAACATCCTGATTCCTGAAGTAACTTCCAGTTAAAACGTGTGTGTGTGTGTGTGTGTGTGTGTGTGTGTGTGTGTGTGTGTACATGCAACTTCCATCTACGAGCAGGATAACTCAACTATAGTTTCCTAAATTTAAAATATAAAATATATATATAGTATAATATATTATGCCATTTAAAATTTAGGAAAGTATACACACACACTAATATATATCTATATACACACACACACACACACATATATATATATATATATATATATATACACACACACATACACACACACACACACACTTTCCTATACATAAGGAGCGTAAGTGTGTGTGTGCATGCATATGTATACACACACGCACACACAAACACTGTCCTCTATACACACACGTGCTCCTTATGTATAGGAAAGTGTGTGCATGTGTCATATAGCACAATAATTTCTCCTACTGAATAGTATAAGAAACTCATTAAACAAGTCCAAATCCTTGGATCCCAATTTTGCTCTCTACTGTAGGCAATTTATTTCCCTACCGAGTCAAATCTGTGCTTTCAAGTAGACAGATATCTTCTTCATGTTGAAGCCAAAAATTCTTAAAGCAGTGTTCCTCCAAAGCTAAGAAGTGTAGTGATCAGTGATCACCAGGTTCAATGAACAGGAATACACGAAGGAAAAGAATCAAACAACAAACTTGGAGCAGCAGGCAATTTCTGCAGTCCCTTTGTCTCTCTCTAACTCCGTAGGTGGGCAAATAGATCCAGCCCACAGAATGATTTTGCCTGGCCTGTGGTGGGTCCCTTGGTCCCGCCTGGCCCCAGCCTGAAGGGCAGCCCAGTCCCACTGCCTTCAGTGTGCAGTGGTGCTGGGGCAGCACAGTGACTGGACTCCTTTTCCCAGATGCCCCAGTGGCAGAGGCTCCTTCAGGCCACCGCTGAACCTGGCCCACTGTCCAGGCACCCCAGCCCATCCATCAGTGCCACCCAACACCAATGGCAGGACCCATGTGGGCAGGGTGTGTGGTCGAGCAGATGAGATGGGGCTGCAGGCTGGTGGTGAGCGCTGTCTGGGAGCGAAATGGGCAGGCAGGGCCAGGGAGACCCTGGGATCTTGGGGTGGTTACAGCACAAGGCTGGGGCAGAATCATGATCCACTGCCTGCACGCCCCTGAAATGGGTACAGGTTCTGTGGGCAGGGCACACAGGGAGCACATCATGGCTCTGCCCTGGCCCCAGCCCTGCATTGTCACCATCCCAAGATCCCAGCCGAAGATGCAGTTCCCTGCATGGCTCCCGGACAGTCTCCATGGACACCGCGGGATTACAGAGCCATGACAGCATGGGACCGGGGCAGAATGTGGGGCTGTGTGGGGGGCACATCACAGCTCTGCCTCGACCCTGCGCTGTCACTGCCCCACAATCCTGAGGTCTCCATGGAGAAAAGCCTGAAGTCATGCAGGCGGAGCATGCAACCAGGTGGGGAGCTGTCTCTCAAGCCGAGGCCAGGATCACGGGCCAGTGACAGCACAGGGCCAGGGCCAGAGCAGACCTGTGATCTGCTCCCTGCATGCCCCTGCCCACAGAACCCACACTTGTCACAGGGGCATGCAGGGAACAGATCGCAGCTCTGCCCCAGCTCCAGCCCCATGATCCCAGCTCCACCCACCAACTCCCAAACACCACTCCCCATCCACCCACAGCACCATCCCACATAGGGAGTTTTGGCAAGTTGTTGCAGGATTGGGGAGGGTGCCGAACCAGCCTGCAACAGGTCAGCAAAACTCCCTGTGGCCCATGGGCCCAAATAATTGCCTACCCCTACACCTGCTCTAACTCACTCACTAACCCCTGTTTTAACTTCCATCACTATATCGTCTCCTTTAACAATAACTACAGAAGTCAATTAACACAAAAAACTATTGAACACACATCTACAGAGAGGTTACTACGATGTCACTCTGAAGTGTCTTTACCATTCACTTTCCTAATCCCCTTTTTCTGCAGCTCCTTTAGCAAGTCTCTGTGAGTCGTTCAGGAACTCTCAAGTTCTTTTCAAGCACTTTTCAAGTTCTTTTCAAGTTCTGGTCAAGTATCAGACCTGGCTTTCAATTGTTTTGGGAAGCTTTTTCTTCAAGTCTTGATAAACTTGAGTCCTTATAGTGGGATCCAGTTGACTTGCACTTTTGGCAGCTTCTGCACATTGCACAAAGTCCATTAGCTACAGACTGCTGATTTCCTCTTTCTGCGCTGATGTGCATAGGTACATTTCTTCCCATAGGGACGCAGTTGGTTCTTGTGCACTGGAACAATTGGTTTCTTCCTAAAAAGACTGTCCAGATTTTGGCCATGATGGCCAAGAGGACCATCAGGAAGCATAAATGTTGTGTCCTCTTGTACTGCAAGCACTTACTTAACTATAGTTTCTCACAAGTTGGCAGACACAAAATTGGTGTCACCTCCTAAGGCAACACAATGAGTTTGTATACTCTGTGCTTATATTGGATGCTAGCAGTGAATCTCCCTTTCACTGGTATATTTGTTCCTGAATAGCCAGTTATTTTGATATTTGTTGGACTTGCTTTTGCTCTCAGTTTTAATTTTCTATATTCATGTCCTGGTAGAATAGTAACCTGAGCTCCAGTGCCCAATTTAAATGAAACAATTGTTCCTTGCACTGGCAAAATCCAGTCCCACTCATTGATTTTGCTGGATTCTACTGTACAGGTTTCCCTCGCTTTATGCTGTACATGCGTTCCTGGAAAACAGTGCATAACTCAAGTTCACATAAAGGGAACACACTTTATGTAACAAATAGGGATACATTCCAAGACCTTGACTGTCCTGACCTCCAGACCCATTTCTACCACTTTTACAAGACAATTTTGGTACTCGCTAACAGCATACAGTACACACAAGCACAAGGCATTATCATAATGGGGATGGCAACTACAGAAACACATGTCGCAGACAACGAGCGAGGAGCACAGATCCACACAGGAAACTATATTTTGGTGCATGTCACTCCTACAATGCACCACACAAAGCAGCTGACTGCGGGCTTCCACCACACCAATCTCATAAGAGTGAATTTATGTCGCATATAACAAATGTTTGGTATAAAAGGAGTCACCGCATAAGAGTGAATTCACACATGCAGAACCTGCATAAACTGAGGGAAAACTGTATCTATATACATGTCCTTCTGGTATGCTCTCAACTGTATGCACTTGAATGTTTTTGTTTGAGATCTGCAGCACTTGGCAAAATGACTCCTCTTGTTGCAGTCAAAACAGAGCTTTCCAAATACAGCACATTTAGGGCCATGTTGCCTCCCACATTTGCTGCATACTTGGGTATTTGCTCTCCCTCACTAAGCAGTCTTCTTGCTCATGGAGGATTCTACCCTGTGAGGTGGCTTTTTCTGGTCAGAGTCTTTCATCCCTACTGCATGGGCAACCTCTTTTGGGGGATTCAGCTTTGCAGCCTGGGCCTGCACAGTTTCTGCTGCCTTACATATTCGGGCAGTCTTTGTTAAGGACAAGTCTCCCTCACACAATAGCCTGTCTTGTAATGCAGCGTCTGCAATGCCACAGATAACCCCATCTCTAATTAGAGATTCTGGCAAGTACCCAGATGCCCAGTTCTTACTTGATCCCTTTAGCCAAGTAACATACTGATCTATACTTGGTTCTGTTGCTTGATTGCACATAAAATAATGTGCGTCTTTCAAGAGACTCATTCTTTTTTTGGCTTGCCACACTCCTCAAATGTGGACAGTATTCTACTAAACTATGTATTTTGGCCTTCTTCAAAGGTAAAAGTGTTATAAAAAAGTCAGGGCTCCCTCCTCCACAATTTGCAATGTACATGGTTTGGACTCTGTCATTCTTATCCTCTGCTCCTGTGGCTGCTAGGTATCAAACAAACCATTGCCTGACAACATCCACTTCTCTCCTATATTCCCCAACATCAGAAGGGCAGGTGGAAGTTGTAAAACTTCCATAACTAACTGCCCTTTTACTTAGCCTATAACTCTTCAGGAAGATCACTTACAGAGGCCTTTATCCTTCCAAGTGGCTGCATTACTCTGCTTGCTCTCAGTTTCCAACTTCTGTTTCAGTTTGGAACTCAAATTCTTTCAAGTTATCATTAACCACTTCTAACACCATGCAGTGATCACCAAGTTCAATAAATACAGGCATACATGAATGAGAGCTAAAGAACAAAACTTTAATTGTGGAGCAGTAGACGACCTCTGCAGTCCCTCTGCCTCTCTCAAACTCACTCAATAACTAGCTGCCCCCTTATTCAGGGGCCATCTCCCAATTCCCAACCTCCTCAGTCTTCTGTAAGGGAACATCTCTAAATTATAGCTTCCATCACTGAAGGAGTAGATCTTTAAATGTAAGCCTAAAAGATGAGTTGTATTAGATCACTTCCATCTTTCTCTTGTCATCAAAGTGTTGATAAGATTTCTGCCAGAAATGCTGGTGATGTGGGGATTTATGTGGCTGTCTAGCAGATCTCAATTCTGGACAAATGACCACTCTACCAAATGTTGCCAGTGCTCTTAACTACAGGGTTTTAATGCTTAACAGTAGGAAGAATTAATTTTAAAAAGTATTTTGGAAATGAATGATGTGACAGTTTTAAAAACTTATTTTCTGGATTAAAAATGCAATGCTGGATTTCAGCAGAAGACAGCCAACTTCAAAAACATGGCTGACAATTTAGCAACTATCAAGAAACCTACCTTGATAGAGAGGAAGTAAAGCTCTGCTTGAACAGTGTTATTATAAGAAGAGAGATATTCCAAAGTCATGCTTTACTCACATTCTATGACTGGAGAAACATTTAATGTTGGGATTTATACAAATGCTTTTTTGAACATATCAATGACATGCTACAGAAACTTGACCTTTTAGCTTGGACATTCTTATACAAGCACATTAAGGCCCTGTAAAAGAAATTCAAGGCTACAATCTATTTGTTTAACATGATAGTTAAACAACACACAGCAGAGACCTTGGCCAGTTTTGCAAGACTCATTCACCACCTCAAATCCTGGGTTCTGTTGTTAGAGGCAGTAGCGCAGTTTACATGGTAATTTTAAAAGTCATCCTAAATACTGTGGCTGTTTCCGCATACAAAGAAGTCAAATGCTAAGCCATTAACTGACTTAAAACAACCAAGAATATTTCTGGGTAAGGTTCTATTCTGTTGAATCCAACTCTGCCATGTAACTCCTGTTTATTTCTTCTTTGGTAGACAGTTCATACATATCTTTCCTTTGCCAAAAAGGAGTATGTCAGTTTTCTCTCTGGGGTAGGGCTGGTAGCGTTCCTCCTAGATTATAATTGAAAAGTAGTCATGTTGACTGTCACAACCAAAATGTCTGTTCCCCTACCCCAGCAGGAACAGTGCTCTGAGGTCTCAATGAATCACTACAGTCCAGTAGATGTTGAGCTCTTGTTTTTTCTACTATTCATTTCCTTGATTGAAGTAGGACATGAATGAATCCTATCCAGTATCCCCTGCTGGGATCTGGCATAACTATTGCTCTTCTTGATTTACTAATGGATGGATCCCTTTAAAAAAAATCTGATTCTCTGTACCCACCATTTGAGAGAATGGATAACAAAATAATCCTTTGACAACAGATACAATAGCTTGCAATTCAGGGAAAGGATGACAAAAATTATAAGGTAAGTTTCATGCATTCTGGGTTCACTGAAACAGGTCTGTTTAAAACCAAATTTCCTAACAGCTTTTCACAAATAATTTGATTTTTGTTTCTGTGATACTACTTGTTTATGGTCATCTTCTGTTAAACATTCATCTGAGATGACAGCTTGTGCCTGATAGTATTCATAATCAGCCCAAGCCTACAAATTACTTTCAGGGCACCATACGTTCAGGTTTATCCTGAATCTAAGATAGTCCGAAATCTCTATCGCCGCATGCTTGTTTCAACTGGAAAGTCTCTGTACAGGACATGGGAAACTGTGGCTTTTCTCTTGCAGGCTGGCAGAGGTCCAACCTGAGAAGGGCTGCTTGGGGCCCCCCATACCCCACACACCCACACCCTGTCCCATGCACTGGGGGGCTGGGACCTCAGGGAAGTGGGTCAGGAGCAAGGGACGCTGGGTCAGGACTGGTCATTGATATTTACAAATGGGTCCTGGTACAACATAAGCAATGCGTAGGGGGTGCATGGGGGTGCACATGCCCCCCCTGAGAGCACTGGTGGCCCCCCCTGAGAGAGAGTGCTCTCAGCTTAGGCGACAGGCAGGGTGGGGAGTGCCACTGGCACTTCCATGCACACCACCGGCACTTCTGGACTCGGCGTCCAACCACGGGGGGAACCCCCACCCCCGACACTGCTGCGGCCACCTACGGACCATCCCCACTCAGCCCACCCTGGCCCCTTGCCACCAATGCCCATGTTGCTGCCTGCAGGCGGTCGCCATTGCCTCCCTCCCCACCGCCTCAGGAGGCACCTGTCGCCTCTGATACAAAAAAGTTGAAAACCATTGCTTTAAGGGATGCTATAGCCAGCTAAACTGGCTGTGTGAGGGCCAGCAGCTAGGAAGCACGCTACCTGTTAGACCTAGCTGCCAGAAAGCAGGCAGACCCATAACAACAGGATACAGGCTACCCCTGGACAGTGTGGGGTTGGGGGCAGGAGTGACTATCCTGGGAGCTAGCTGCAAAGCAGTAAACTGCACAGACTTCTAGGCTGCCTAGGAGCAAAGTACTACAAGCAACTCAACTAAGGCATCGGACAAGAGCAGGCTGGTCATCAGGCCAAAATGGAAACCCCTGTGGTGGCTGGAGAGCCACCTGATAGGAAGGGGTGGGGCTTTGGAGGTACATAAAGCCAGTATCTGAGACCACACAGGCAGTCTGGCTCTGCAGACTGCAGGAAGAAGAGCTGCTGAGCAGGATGTCCGCAGGAGAGGGACTAACCAGCACCCAAGAAGCCCCACCGAGAGCTGCAAGTGAAGAAGAAGGGGTACTTAGGGCTTCCAGGAAAGTTAAAACCCAGTGCAGGAAGAGTTTTTGTTACATAGCCAGTGGGATTGTGTTTATGTTCTAAGAACCAGAGGACTGAATTGTGGCTATGGGGGAGGTATGGAGGCCACAGATGAGTGCCTGGCACCCATTCAATAACAAGCAGCCTAGCTTGGGGTCAGAGACCCAAAGGGCTGAGGCTGGGGAGCTGTGTTAGGCCAAGGTCAGGAGGGTTAAGGCCAGGATCAGGCAGCCCAGCCTGGGGTAAGAGACCTACAAAGCTGAGAGCTGAGGTATAGCTAAAACTGCTGTGTGAGGGCTAAGGATCCAGAAAGAAAAAGGCTAGGGCCAAAGCCTAGGGAGGAATTAGGGCCAGGGGCACAAAGGAAAAAAAAATAAAGACTGGTGTACAGAAAGCAGCTTTGCCTAGGGCCAGGGTCCCAGATGGCTGAGGGCTGGAATAGGACTAGGGCAACCTGCCAAGCGAAGGCCAGGGCCCAGAGAGCAAAAGGCTGGGGTCAGAGCAGGCTTAAACTGGGAAGGATGGATTAGGACCAGGTACCCAGAGAAAACAGAGAAATTTGCTAGGGCAGGGGCTCAGCAGGCTGACAGGTGTGTGACAGATGGGATGGAGGGCCCAGCAGACAACTTGAAGTCATATTCGCAAGGTATGGAGGTGGCTGTAGGGGTGGAAGGAGGCCACAATTAGCCCTTAAGACAACTGGTGCCCTGGGCCATGAATAGGGTCAAGAGGACTCCTACTTGGGCTTATAGATTCATAGATTGTAAGTGGTTGGAAGGGAACTCACATGATCATCAGGTTCAGCCCCACTGCACTACACAGGAAAGACAACTGGGGTCAGGTGACCCTGGCAAGGTGACTGTCAAGTCTCCTCTTGAAGATTTCCAGGGTAGGTGACTGCACCACCTCTGGAGGCAGCTTATTCCACAGTCTGGACACCCTAACTGTGAAGTTTTTCCTAGTGTTAAGCCTGGAACGGCCCTCCAAGAGTTTGTGACCATCACTCCTGGTTTTCCCCAAGGGTGCCCTGGTGAACAGTTGTTCACTGAGCCCTTGATGTATTCCCCTGATATAGCAGTAAGCTGCTACCAAGTCTCCTCTCAGCCTTCTCTTTTTTAAGCCGAAGAGACCCGAGTCCTTCGGCCTTTCCTCTTATGGCTTGACTTGCAAGTCCCTGATCATACGGATGGCTCTTCACTGAACTCTCTCAAGTTTTTCTACGTCCTTGTTGACATGTGGCTTCCAGAACTGGATGCAGTACTCCAGCTGCGGTCTCACCAATGCTGAGCAAAGTGGAAGAATCACTTCCTTGGTTTTACTTGGGATGCATCGTTCGATGCATGCCAGAGTATTGTTTGCCCTGCTTGCTATAGCATCGTACTGACAGCTCATCATACAGACTGTGAACATGATGGTTTCATGATCACTGTCACCCAGGCTACGCTCTATATTCAAGTCGCTCACCAGATCATCTCCTTTGGCCACAACCAAGTCTAGGAGAGTGTTACCTCTGGCTGGCCCGTGAGCTTCTTGAAGAACAAGACTGGGGGCAACTGGGTATGGAAGAGACCTGCTGGTCAAAACTAGGCTAGAGCTCACTCTAGGACCCTGGGCCAGCCTCCCCGCTTTTACAACAACAACAACAAAAAAAGTTCCATCAAAGGAAGGCAGGCGAGAGGAAAAGAAGGGTACCCTGAGGGGCTAGTGTGGGACAGTAGTCGCACAGCCTCCCCTGTGGACCTAGTATCCGATTCCGGTTTTTAGGAAAAAGCCCTTATCCTGTAGGATGTTTAAATGGTCATCCAGCTTTGCCCATGTTTGTCCATTTTTTTATGCAATAAATCTGGAAAATATGGGATAATCCAAGGTCAAGACAAGAACCCTGTTCATCTGTTTGAATAATGCTGAATACAACAGACACTGTGGAAGTAGTGGTGGGGAAGAAGAACATATGAGTGACATTCCCTGCTTTCCCTTCCAGTTTCCAGGTACACTCTAGCCTGGAACAGCTGAAAGCAGCACTTAGAGAAAGCTCTTCTGAGCCCAAGGAATCCTGACCATTCTCAGTCACTCCACAGAGACGATAGAAGGCAGGGCAGGGAGAGACCTGAACTGACCTGGTTTAGGGCAGGGCTGCTCAACCCCCAGCCCGCAGGCCATATTTGGCACATGGTGCTGTCTTCCAGTCTGCAGAATACCCCATGGGAATTCCACCACTCCCCTACTACCAAATTTCCAGAACCATAGATAACTCCGAGCAGAGCTGGACAGGGTGGGGGTAGCACTAGGATTTGGGGCCCAATCTTGGGGTGGGGGGGTGGGCAGGAAAGGGATGGCACTGAGCCCCCAGGACCCAATCCTGGCATGTGTGGGGTGTGAAGGGGCAGGTCTGAGCCCCTGGGACCCACTCCTGGCAGAAGTTGGGGGCAGAGAGGGGTAGCACCAAGCCCCCACGACCCAATCCCAGCATATAGGGCTGGGGAGTGGGGGAAAAGGAGGAAGTGCTGGGGCCCAGGACCCAATCCAGCCTGAGCACGGGCCCCCGCACTGCTCATCTGGCATGGGAGGCCAAAAAGTTAAGCACCACTGATTTACAGACATGAGCTTTTGCAGGTCACAGCCTACTTCATCAGATGCTATGAATGGACTTGGAGAAATGGGAATGATGTATATGTTGCTTGATCATAAGGAAAAGTTGTGAAAGGATGGTATATGCATAATCTGATCAGTACTGGGAATACCGAGGCTCAACAGGAATCCATGAAGATGTAACCATTGCGTTTTAGCTGCTAAAATCTAAGTCTTTACAAAACAGTTGCAAACTGTGATAATTTAAATTAAAGGGTTATAATCTGGCCAAATTTTGGTGCATTTTCTTAGGGACAGCAAAAGGCACATCCCTGATATCAAGGCCCCCTCTGTCCAATTCAAGTCCCTGATATAAAATATGCAGCACATTAGATCTATTTCCTTATTGCCATGAAGAATTCTAAAGCAAGCCCTTCACATTTATGCCAGAAAAAATCCCAAAGGAATGTATAACCTCTCTCCATTTCACACTTATTTTCCCAGATGTAGCAAAATGTATTTTACTGATTATATCACTGGGGATTCAGGAGAACTGGCAAAGGTCAAAGAACATAACTTGTAGTGGAAACCAAAGTGAAATAAAAAGAAAAAAAAAGTTTTCAAAATGAAAACAAAAAAGTCAAGTAAAATAATATGTTTTCAAAATGAAGAAAGGCAAAATAACCAGAAAGAGAGAAGGTGAAACTGTGTTTTAAGCTTCAAAAGAGTTCTTCTGAACAAATAATGAAAAGAAAACTGTTACAATTTGCTTAGAGTTAGAGAGAAGGCAAACTTCCTACATTTTCTTGTTATTGAGAAATTAGGAGAAAGTGACAGGATTGAAATGCTTTATGGCCTCCGAACGTTATGTTAGGCATCCAGACCTGGTTGCCCAACTACTAAAGAAGCTCACTCATCCCCATACACATCATGTGTAGACTGTTGAAAAGGGCAGAATGCCACTATA
>NW_005841951.1:2739095-2746875 GCF_000455745.1 Alligator sinensis | reverse complement strand
GAAGGAAATGTAGAAGCAAACCAAAAGCATAAAACTGGCACTTACATTCTGGGGAATAAATACTTTATGAAGTTTAGATAGTACAACTGATCTGGAATCCCCAGGTGAATGTTTTGGTTTTTAAGAAATTGTGCATGTGTGTACACACACACACACACACACACACACACACACACACACACCCTTCCTCTATTGCTTTGTGAAAGACCAACACAACTAAGAAAAATTAAGTGAACCCACAGATGAAACTGGCACATTCATTATACACAGTGTTATCAAAAATACAAACAAAAAAGAAAAAAACAGATCTTCTGAAGTTTCAGTTGTAGAAATGCTAGGGGGCATGAATAACTGGAGCATAATATGATTAAGGCATTAAAATAATGAAATGAAATGGAAATAGAGGTCTATAGGAATAGCGGACATACAACAATTCACCGGATGAGGCTTGCTCTAGGTAAAGCAGAGAACAATTTGTCTTTTGGAGCTGGAATTAACCTTCAGAGTTCGCATACATGAGGAAAAAAAAGCATTTTGCATCCATGAACAGAACATTCCCCTGCAATCAAGGTAATATTGACAGTCCACATACACAACCCAGTGAAATTAGCAGATAAAGCAGAACGATCTGAATTAGTAATGAATTTGTTAATTGAAGCTCACTAATATACAAAGCAATAGCAGAAGGGTGTTTTTTTTCTTTTACTGTTCAGTTTTTACCAGTGGCTCTTTCATACATATTGCAGATACATGTGCACCAGCAGAGTATGATGATAATACAAATGAACAGCAAGAGAAAGATATAATGATTTGGCTCTAAAATAGTTTTAAAATACAATTTTAAATTTGTTTTTTTTCAGTGCAATTTAGGTAAGGTTTTTAAAACTGAAATGAAAAACATTTCCTACTATTCATGAGGGTTCCATAATTCAATTCAGAAACTTTTACTATAAAGACAGTTATCAAGACATTAACCTTCCTTTAAATCTTAATCCAGTGCCATCTGTAACACCCAGCAGCATCTTATTGTGGTTATAGAGTGGCAGAACATTTCAAAATAAAATTGAAACTAGGTTATAATATAAATATATAATTAACATTACTGAATTCACAACTTTGTCTTTAATCATGATGAGTGGGAAAGATAAATACAAACAAAGTATTTATGTTTGCAATTATTATATGTACTGTGAACTTTAATTTTTACTGTCCTAGTCAAAGGAGAACAAAAAATATCCCAGAATTAAGAGAGGTTGGTCTCATTATAGCACAAATACCTGCATTTCCTGTTTATACTCACTTACAGCTAGATTGTGCTATCAGCAATAGCCCAACAGGGTGGTATGAAACTCTCATCTCAGAGGCACCAGTTATGCCTCAAAAGACTCCTAGAATAGTGACTGATCTTTTTAGACTCAAGGCACCCTTTTATAATTTTTATGAATTGTGCAGCACCCCATTTCAAAAAATAATTTATTATAGTGCTTACCTCTTTGCAGAGAGGCTGGGCAGGGGGGTGGGGGAGCAGCTAGGCAGGAACAAGCCTAAGCTTGTGCTCATCTCTTCAAACCTTGGTTATCTCCTCATACCTCCTGGCACCTTTCAAAGATCTTGCAGCAACCCAGAGTGAGAATCACTCAACACTCAGTTGGGAATCGTTGTCCTAGAGCTAAGAAACTGCTAAACCTCTGCTGTCACACAAAGTATTTCCCAGTTTCATGGTCTGGCAGTGGTCAGCAAGAACCCTGGCTCAATTCCTTCCACCTGATTTGGCAGAAGGGAGAGATTAATCCTCGTACCTGCTGACTGCAATTTTGCCAGCCTTTACACACAAGGGGGAAATAATTTTATTTCTTCTTCAACCACTGAACACAAAAGACAACTCTGACCATTATTAAATAAGGTTTTTTTATATGAAAGAAAAAAGATAACATCACCACCAGATAAAATTTCAATTTTGTTTTCTATTGACATTATTGTATTATTTCATCTAGATTCATTAGTTTTCATTATTCAGAACTGAAATCAAGTTCTTAAATCTAGGGCTCCAGTAACTTGTTTCTAATTCTTAAAATGAAAATAAAGTGTCTTTCATGCAAGGCAAAGAGATTAATAGATAACTCTGATAGGGGCAATAGCAGACAAGCAATGTAGTGTTGTAGTGAAAAAAGCTAATACAAAATTGGAAAAACGAAGTGTACAGAAAAGAGCCATAGATGTTATGCAAGGGCTGGGGAAAGCATCTTATAATGAGAAGCTTAAGGAACTCAATCTGTTTAACTTCTCAAGAAGAAGACTGAGAGGTGACTTGATTAGAGTGTCTAAATTCCTTCATGGGGAGAAAATAAAGGGATGTAATCTAACTGTGGAGAGCAAGCAAAACCTACCACCTGGAAATTAAAGCCAAAAAAAATTAGAAATAGGTATTTTCCTGGAAGTTACATTTTAGTCAAACAAATTAATGAACTTATTAACAGCACTACAATTAAGTAAAATTTAAAGGCTTGTGACATACACACAGAGGTCAGACCCAATCACTTCTGGTCTTGAATGCTATGAAACCACTAAAATGGGGCTATTGAAGGGAAGAGAAGAGACACTATGACAGTGAATGGCTACTATAATAAGGTGCTGCCAAGAAATCCAGCCAGGCTCTATTAAATCAGAAAAAAACAAAATCTTTTATATAAAGAGACTGAAGAAAAAGCATTCAATTTTCATTGTTGATATTTTCCATTCACTTCTTACATGTTAATTTACAAGCCCAAAAAGTTTAAAAAGCATCATAGCCAATGTTTTTTCACTTTAAAACAGGCTCAATTCCATTGAAAAGGAGGAAATTTCCCTCAGGGAAAAATAGGTTTACTCTGAGCAAAAAATGACATCAAATGTTGATATCTGAAACAACATTTCTAAATTTAAAGTAATATTACTGAATCTAAAATTGGCCAGTTTGTCAAGTGTTGTTTAAAATAAAAACATTAAAGTATCAAAACGACCTAAAATGCAGCAGCAAATATATTTTGTGAAAACTGTTCCATAGGTCACATGCTTGAAATGTGGGCATCTTGTTGGGGAGATTTTAGTGGAATATAAAGTGTTCAAGCACTGTTCTGCTTACAAAAAAAATCAGCTACCTTATAAAAAAAGTATTCTTGATGACAAAAGATAGAACAATGTAAGCTACAAAACTGAACTGAACAAAGTTTCAAAGAGCAAAACAGAGATTTTTAAGGTTTACACGTGAAAAACAGAATTTGTACTTCATAGCATCTTTCATCCTGAAGAATCTCAAAATGCTTCTCAAGTTCAGCTCATGTCCAAAACGCACCACTCTCTGAATGGAGAAAGGCACTAGCAACAAAATACAGTTTGTACCAGACATGTGTTTTAAGCTAGTGGAAAAATATTCATACCTCTATGTGAAGCTCATATCAAAAATACATGGAAAAATTCAAGAACTGCACTGAAAAGATGAGAACAACAAGCAGTGATCTATGGACATAAAAGCAGCAACAATCTTACTTAGGGCCACCAAAAAAATCAAGGTTTTTTTCTTTTTCTCTGCATCTTTATACACTTGGAGAAAAGGAAAGACATCAAAGAATAAAGTAACTGCAGTGTTCACACATGATGTAATTCACTGTTTTAAAACAGTTTGCTAAACTGGGTGCCTAAAGAGTGGTTAATGTGATGCCAATAAAAATCTAGGTTTTTTTTAGTGATAGCTTTACTGAACTAACTGTATAGTTGGCAGAGATGTTAGACAAGCTTTCAGACACAAAGTGTACTGAAGCATCCTGAAGAATGGTATTTTTTGCCCCAAATTTTGCCTAGTATCTCTCTCAAATACACAGTTGCTTCAATACAAATATCACTAAAAAGCTTGCTTCTTGCATATTTCCTGGACATCATGTCTACACCAACACTCAAATCCTAATTACCCTTCCAAGCACATCTGAAACATTAGTGTATGTCCAATATACTATTTTAGAAATGAATCATGTCAACTTTATTCAAGATTTTTGGGGATCTCAAAAGAGATACTGTACATTGTAAATTCTCACACTTTAGTTAAAGGAAGCAGCCACAAAGATTTTTGTTCTTCAGTCTGAGTTGTCAGTCTTTAATATTAATCAGCATAATATGTTAACATACCTTTTCCCCTTGCAGTTGCTCAGCTTTCATTCTCACTTAAGTCTTCATTTCATTAGCTTCCCAGTTGTCAGAGTCTTCCAGGCTAGACAGAATTTGTATAGGTAGTGATGCGATGTATTAAGGGACTCTAAGAGCAAATGCCCAGTTTTGCTCGAAGGACTTACAAGAAAAGATCAAATCCTAGCGAGCCCCCAATATTAATGCCAGACATTATAGAGAAATTAAAAGGCTTCAATAAAAATAGTTCACACACATTTTAGTGCTATTCCTTAGGATGTTAATATTAATGCCTACTCCAAGATGATAATTACCTATTCATTCTTATTCTGATTCTTAACTTCTAAACTCTTTCCCTCCTTGACAGGACTGCCTCTCATACTATCATTACTAAGACCTATATACAGTTTGTGGGTGTATTAAGGCCATGGATTTTTATTGGCATAGTTATATTGCAACAAACCTTAATGTGGCTGCAGTTATAAATGTATAAAGTTGTAGTTCGTTAACGGTAAAAGTTTAGTGCGTTGAATAAATTACTATTGTTAAAGCAACAAAAACATCTCATTGTCTCCTGACAATGGATGCAGTTAAACTATACTGTTGTCATCACCTTTATAGAGTATATTTCCATATAGGAAGAGAAATAAGCTATAAAGCATGATATAGCCACAAACCTGTATTCATGCTAGTTACTATACTGCTGTAAACAGCTGGATTTAAAAGCCTCCCTTTCCCTCACAACAGACGAATCTATGTCAGTAGCACTTCTAATGAAGACCAGGCCTTACACTTACACAGCTTAGTCTTTTTCTTTAAGGGAATAGTTTTATAGTGCTATAACTCTGGGCTCTGAGGAAGTCTGTACTGCTCTAACCCTGCTAATACTGTGAGACAGTTATCTAGTGCAGACAAGGTCTCAAATTCCTTTTTGAAAAAAAGTCACCCAATGTTTATTTTTCAAAAATCCAAAGCAGCGCTATACTGACTATGTTTTAGTCAATATTTTGTTACAATTCTTAGCAGAAACTAGTGACTAAATTCTGACAGTCTGTAATTCTATCCAATTACAAAGGCCATAGTACTTTACCTTTATGCTGCTATTTCTTACCTAGAAAATAAATTATCATCTCAGTGAGTTTCTTATACTTATTTTCTATAGTTCCTTGGGACCGCCTCATTGTTTTGTTAATTTTGTTTTGTTAATAATAGCATCACGTTGACCACTCTTCAGGCACCCAGTTTAGCAACTGTTTTTAAACAGTGCATTACATCATGTGTGAACACTGCAATTACTTTGTTCTTTGGTATCTTTCCTTTTCTCCAAGTGTATAATGATACATAGAAAATGTGGACCTAAATAAAAGTTAGGCACACCTGTGTAAGGTAGTTAAGCTGAATCCAAGTTTTATTCACATATGGTATGTAAGGTCTCTATTATATGCTATTTTTTCTTGCTAGTATTTTAAAATTGTTTAATAATGAAATGTCTCAGTAATCTTCAGTATAAAGCAAGCAGAATGCAACTGAGAATCCAGACTCGAGTGTTTATAGCTCACTATAACTACACTCTTGCGGCATGGCAAGACGGTCATGTGATACTGTTTTAATACAGTTGCTTCTTGCATGATAAACACATAGACTCTACCTTCTGGTACTTAGATGTGTACACTTCTTTGACTATTCTCAATAGCAGTGTACTCAGCCTCTTCCTTTCATGAAGGGAATGGAAAATAATGGGGGGGGGTGTTTAAAAGGAAGATGTTTTGGACAAATATTGTACACCAAACCTCGAGCTGGGTAAATCAGTCAGTATACAAAAGTTACAGATCGGCTCCTGTATGTTTGCTGTACACTCATATGTTTCCATTACCCACAAAAAACAACTACACCATAGCAACCATGGGGAGAGTATCATAGTTTTCCCACTGTATAATTAATTCTCACAAAGGGTAAATGTCATTAAAATTATCGTAGTACTTAGGGTTGGAAGGGACCTAAACAGATCATCAGGTCCGACCCCCTGCCCCAGGCAGGAACGTGTGCCGGGGTCCTATCACCCCAGCCAAATATCTGTCCAGCCTCCTCTTGAAGACCCCCAAGGTAGGAGAGAGTACCACCTCACTTGGGAGCCCGTTCCAGAGCCTGGCAGCCCTAACTGTAAAATAATGTCTCCTGATGCCCAGCCTGAACCTGCTCTCTAACAATTTGTGGCCATTATTCCTAGTAACCCCGGATGGTGCCCGGGGGAACAGAGCCTCCCCCAATTCTCGCTGATCCCAAATTATGGAGGTTGCCTTCAAGGGACACCCACCTTCTCAAGCCACAAAAAGCAAGGAAGTGTCTGGTTAAGCCAGGGGCAGGCAATTATTTTGGGAGTTTTGGAAAGCCATCAAGGGTCGCATGACAGGCAGCCAGAGGCAGATAAATACTAATTATCTTAATTTTTTAGGGGCCCTGTGGGCCGGATAGAATGGCCTGGTGGGCCGCATTTACCCACCCCTGAGTTAAGACCTGCTGCTTTATAAATACAGCATTTTCAATGATGCAGTCCACTTTTACAAGTAAGTCCTCAAATGTGTGCAGGAACACAATGCACCCACCTCACTGTCAACCCAAACCTTTCAACAGGAAACTAATTTTGTTTTGATATAGAAAACCACAAATGAGAGCCCTTAAATCCCACTGCAGTGCAGCTGTGAAGAAGAAAAGTAAGCCTTGCTAACCATTTACTAAATATTTTGGAAGGCTGAAGACAATTCATGTAAAGGTGGTAGCTATCTAAAGAGTAAGCAGATGAAATTTAAGAAAGGGCGGGGGAGAATATAGGCTGAATATCAAGAACATTTGATAACAATTGCCACTAATTTTACTAGATGAGAGAATCTGAACAAGGCAGGCATGAGGAGATGGAATACACAGAAGGGAAGGGAAGAAGAAGGGTCCTCAGGCAGACAGGATCACACTCCCCATCTCCAGATCACACTCCTCTGACAAGATAAGGACTTGGTAGGACTGTTTGTTTAGCGCGCACCAAGATCTCACTGTAGCACTAGAAGATACACAAAGTGAAAATTATTTTCATCTTAAAATACTGGGCTCTCCCACCTATGCTGACCTGTCAGGTACTAATCATTTGTCTCCAGGTTACCATTTACACTGTATGAAGTAAGCAGCAGCAGTACTCTACGAATCTCCCTGAATGCGAGGTAGAAAGACAGAAACAGAAAGCAATGTAAGCGGGGCCGGTCTATTCTTCCCTAGTGTGCCAATGACATATTGCTGCCCCGTCCTGCCTTCCTAAGCTATCCAGACTTTGCCATGCCACCTGCGGGAAGTTGGGAAGCCGAGTCACGGAAAGCCGCGCCGCCCCTGCCAGCGCACACCGCCGCCGACCCCCATCCGGAAAACACCACAAAACAGAAGCGGAAAAACGGAGAGGCGAGACCCAAACTCTGCGAGGAGAGCCTGGCTGTGGGGAAACCCCAGGCGCTGCATTCTCCTCTGCAGGGGCCCCGACTCGTGGATAAGGCTGAAGATCTGCCCACGTCCCCCCATCTCACCAGCTGTGCCGGAGGGGACGGACGCGCCCCGACCTCCCGGGGGGCGCCCTGAGGCACTCCTG
>NW_005841951.1:2737575-2738863 GCF_000455745.1 Alligator sinensis | reverse complement strand
GGGCCGGGCTGGGCGGCTCCTCCCGCCGCCGCCCCCGCGCACCGACCGGGGCAGCCCCGCGGGGCCGCGCACTGCCTCCCCTCTGTCCTCACGGCAAGTGACAGCGGGAACAAGAGCAGCGCCGCTGTTACCATCCTTACCTGTACTAACTGCTGCTATGAAGCAATGCCTGGGAGGTGTAGCTAAGCAATCGTAATCATAGCAAGAGCGTTATTCTTATTCATTTATGCAAGGTGTAGCAGGAGCCTAGTATTAATAGTAATACTAGTTATAGGAATAACATCATATTATTGTTGTTGAGTAATACAGGTAAGATGCAGCTGGAGCCTGCTATTAATATTAGTAATAGTAATGCTACGAATAGTAATAATATTATTATTGCTATTAAGTAATGTATGTGAGGGCTAACAGAAGCTTAGTACTACTATTACTAGTAATGGCAACACTACTAGTAATAGTAGTACTAGTAAAATTATTGCTACTAAGTAATATATGTTGCATGTAGCTGGGGCCTATTATTAATATTACTATTAGTTATAGTAATAACAGTAGCAGTACAAACAGTAATAATTATAGTCATAGTAATAACATTAATATTATTGGCTGCTTGCAGATGTTAAAAAAAAAAAAAGAATGCACTTTACTGGAAAAAAGAAGCAGCGTATTACTTCAACCCGGATCCGCAACATCTGTATAGATCAGGCGCTTCAGCGAGGCTCTTTGGCACTTATATCTGAAGTGGAGTCTATCAGCTATTAGATAAAAGCATCGAAAAAGACCCACTAAAGTGCTTGATTGATACAGATGTCAGGTAAGCTGGGTCCCACTAACACGATGTCACAACCCAAGGGTGTGATTTGATGTGTGCGCGCTTCGGCACTGCTAAATTATTTCCCGTCACGAGGAGCTTTCTTTGCAAGGTGCATTTCTCAGTTGCAAAGAGAAAACCCCGGTGCAAAGAAGTTCCTGCCACCCGCATGCAAATTTGTGTCCCACTATTGGCCAGTTCTAAATTATTCCCATGTGACGGCTAGCAATTGGCTTGCTAGCCGTATAAGAGGCTTGAGCGGTTTCCCCTCAAGGGAGGACTCCACAACTATCAGGAGGAGGAGAACTTCACGTCTCGTGAAGATCTCTAAGCGCTGCGGAGCCTATTGGACCCAGCGTGTGCCTTAAGAAGGCTATAGGGGTCTGATCAACCTCTGGCCTCTCCCCGTCGCCGAACGATCCCTCGACGAACCCCTTCCCTGCGCGCAAGTTCCATGGAGCCTAGCAAACTTCGTGTGAG
>NW_005841951.1:2734252-2737565 GCF_000455745.1 Alligator sinensis | reverse complement strand
CGTGGAAGGACCTCTTGTCCACTTCTCTTCTTCCCTGTCTGTAACCGCAACTCAAGCAAGTTTTCCTGCCTGCACTGCGACCATCTTCGGTGTAAGTAAAATAATCTTTAATCAACCGCTAAGCGTCCGTGCCTAATTCTAGCCCGCCGGCCTGCGTTCCCCGACCCGCGTGCCAGGGCTGCTGGCCACAGCCCGCCGCGCACCCCCGAGAACCTCAGACCGCTCCCGGCCTGCACACACAATACTTCTTCTAGGCACGTGCTGTGCTCATCAAGGGACCACGCAGAATTCACAGTGAAGTGCCATTTTGTTTCGTTTCTTTGAGGTCTACAAGCAGCCATAGGTACTGTCAAGTAATGTATGTACGGTGTAGCAGGATCCCATTATTAATATTACTAGTAGTAATAGTATAGTAATAATAATATTAGTAATAGTAATAGTATTACTATTACTATTAATATATGCAAGGTGTAGCAGGGGCCTATTATTAATATTAGTAGTAGTAATGGTAATCATAATAATAATAGGCCCCGGCTACATGTTACATATATGATGCTATTAACTGGTTAACCTTGCAATAAATTTAGACTGGCCACATGTACAAAGACGGGCCACAAGTACAAAGTAATTATCACACAATTAACTGGTGAATCACACAATAAATCTATGCTGGCCACAGATACAAAGTAATGTAACCTGCCATAAAAATGGCAATCCAGCTACAAAAAAAGCCAAGCAGCTACAGCATTAGTGCTTGAAAAATGTGCAAGAACTCTAGAGCTTGTTTCATAGTAGTTAGGGGTCAGATGGGACCTAAATAGATCATCTAGTCTGACCCCCCGCCACTGGCCAGAGCACACACTGGGATCACAGGACCCCAGACAGGTGTTCATCCAACCTCTTTTTGAATTTACCCAAGGTAGGAGCGAGGACTACTTTTTTGATAGGGTTTGTAGTGGGGGGCAGCGCCAGTGGGTGCCAGGGATCACAACTTTGATAGGCTTGTAGTGGGGGCAGCGCCGGAGACACTGCCTCTGCTGCAAGCATCATCAGCTGTGGGGATCACATGGGAGGCTCATGCTGTGGGGCTTACAGCAGTGGCAGCAAGAAGAAGGCTGCCATCACTGCAAACCTCATGTGGTGCAGGGCTAGCGGCAGTAGCAGCAGCATTCTCCCCACTGCAAGCCACACAGCTGACAACACTGCAACCACTGTGAGCCTTGTCAACTGCAGGGCTGGCAGCAGGTGCTATACCTCTGTTGCTGAGAGTCTCTGGCTCTAGGTTCAGTTAATGGCATGATTAGAAAAAGTCGCAAAGTTGTTACACATTTTTTGTGGAATAACTCCATAGCTTATTTCTTGTTTTATCATGGCATTAATTGACTGAACATTTATCTGGGTCACAACATAAGGCATGATTACCTGGTTAATCATGCCGTAAGTATAACGTGTAGAGGGGGCAACACATTGCCAGACATGGCTTTGACATCGCTCTGCCTACCAAAGGCCATCGGTAAGTGATAAATTTACTTTCCATACATGATCAGAAAGGAACAACCAGGTCTATTATTAAATATTTACATACAGAAAAATCTGACTTAGGTTATAACCTGTTTTTTTCTGATCAGCTCTATATCACTGTGCTCTCTGCTGTAGCAACTATTAAGATGGCAAATAGTGACAGAACTATCTGAAGAAAGCTTGACTGATAATGAGACATCTCACTATGAGATGGACCTGGGAATTAAGAGCTACAAAAAGGCATAAAGAGAAGAAAAATATATGTATTTTAACTGACTCATGCTTGTGATATAACTATAATTATAGGGCTATAATATAGCCCTTTCATCTCAAAATATCCCCAAACACTAGTGTCGCAGAGCACCTCGGAGCTCTGCTCCTAGGGAGTAGAAACTGCCAGGGAGAGAGAGCCCTGGCAGGTCATAACGAGCCCAGCTGAGTGTCGCCAAGGTAACGAGCCCAGCTGCGGGTTGCCGGGGCAGCTAAGGGGGGCCAGCTGCCTGCAGGAGGCGGGGCCTGGCCCTTATAAAGCCAAGGGCTGAGACCAGGCTGGCAGTTCTCTGCCAGCAGCTGGAGAGGCAGGAGCTCCCTCGGCCGAGATGTGGCAAGAGGCCTGACTTGCAAGTACAGCTCACGATAGCCCTGAGAGGATGGGGCACTATGGTTTAGCCAGGAGGCTCTAGTTTATGTTCAGGCTTGCATATTACACCGGAGGCTTGGGTGAGGCTGTAGGGGTTGGAGGAGGCCTCATAGGGACCCCAGAGTTGTGGGGCCCCTGAGCGCAACCAGTGGGTTGCGGGCGGGGAACAGACCCCGGAGCCCGAGGCGGGCGCGGCAAGCCCCAGAGAGGGGGAGTGCCATATCGGTTCATTGAGAAGCCCGAGGCGGGCACGGCAAGCCCCAGAGAGGGGGAGTGCCATATCGGTTCATTGAGAAGCCCGAGGCGGGCACGGCAAGCCCCAGAGAGGGGGAGTGCCAGATCGGTTCATTGAGAAGCCCGAGGCGGGCACGGCAAGCCCCAGAGAGGGGGAGTGCCAGATCGGTTCATTGAGAAGCCCGAGGCGGGCACGGCAAGCCCCAGAGAGGGGGAGTGCCAGATCGGTTCATTGAGAAGCCCGAGGCGGGCACGGCAAGCCCCAGAGAGGGGGAGTGCCAGATCGGTTCATTGAGAAGCCCGAGGCGGGCACGGCAAGCCCCAGAGAGGGGGAGTGCCAGATCGGTTCATTGAGAAGCCCGAGGCGGGCACGGCAAGCCCCAGAGAGGGGGAGTGCCATATCGGTTCATTGAGAAGCCCGAGGCGGGCACGGCAAGCCCCAGAGAGGGGGAGTGCCAGATCGGTTCATTGAGAAGCCCGAGGCGGGCACGGCAAGCCCCAGAGAGGGGGAGTGCCAGATCGGTTCATTGAGAAGCCCGAGGCGGGCACGGCAAGCCCCAGAGAGGGGGAGTGCCAGATCGGTTCATTGAGAAGCCCGAGGCGGGCACGGCAAGCCCCAGAGAGGGGGAGTGCCATATCGGTTCATTGAGAAGCCCGAGGCGGGCACGGCAAGCCCCAGAGAGGGGGAGTGCCATATCGGTTCATTGAGAAGCCCGAGGCGGGCACGGCAAGCCCCAGAGAGGGGGAGTGCCATATCGGTTCATTGAGAAGCCCGAGGCGGGCACGGCAAGCCCCAGAGAGGGGGAGTGCCATATCGGTTCATTGAGAAGCCCGAGGCGGGCACGGCAAGCCCCAGAGAGGGGGAGTGCCATATCGGTTCATTGAGAAGCCCGAGGCGGGCACGGCAAGCCCCAGAGA
>NW_005841951.1:2702925-2734129 GCF_000455745.1 Alligator sinensis | reverse complement strand
ACTGCGGGGACAGAGGTCCTGAGTAGCCGTGCCCAGGGAGTCATAGGCAGCCTCCCAATTATATATATACATTCCAACAAGACGTGGCGGGCGAGAATTAGAGGGTGCCTTGGGCCGGCCTGACACGGAGCAAGGGACCTTAAGGAGCACACGGCCCTCCGCGAGGACCCCGCCGTGACAACTAGAAACAGGCTGATACACAAATTATGCATAGCAGGTTCTTCACCTGCTTGTGCAGTGTTTCTCAACCTGGGTGCTGCAGCACCGTGGGATCTTGAGATTCTTTCAAGGGTGCCATGGGGTGCCGCACAATATTAGCACTGTCCAGTAGGCAAACATGATTCACAAGAGAAACCCAGAGATTTCAAATAGGAAATCATGGTGCTCTAGTGTCCTTAACACCAGTTTAAAGTAAAGAGGTCCACTTACTGAATCACCAATGGTATTTCCAATAATACTGTACTATTAAGGATGGGCATACTTTTCAAGTGGAAAAAAAATCAACCTGTTTATGCTTTACACTCCAAGTTCAGTTGTAACTGGTGTACAGTACCCTGAGAAGATGCATAGCTACCAAATATTATGTGCAACAGTTTCTGCAGATAATTTATAATATTTGAATGTTCACACAAAATAGAATTCAGTCTAATGTCCATATAGCCTGCATCAAGCACTAGCATGAAGCCTTACACAACATATTTATAAATATTAGGGGGAAGCTGGCAACAGCGAAATGCCTGCAACTTTAAGGGGTAATTGTATGTGGAGTGTCTGGAGTTATTTAGTAGAGGCAAGAGCTATGGATGGATCATGATGCTATAATTGCTGCTTTTAACAAAATAAGGCAAGCTGGCTGCCAGTGCCAGTGGATTTGGTGGTGCTTGTTTAGAGACAGTCTGGTCTAGTTTGTTGCAGGATGTGAAAAGAGAGACTAGTACCAACACTGACATCTTGAGTAGGTGTTGCAGCTGACATCCTTCCTTCTGCCACAGTTGCATGTTTCTAGTCATGACTCAACCAAGGGAACACCACAAACAAAAGCTATAGGTTGCCCAGAAGGTGCAAGTGCAGTTTTTGCCCACATCCTTACCAAACTCTATGAGATTCAGGCTGAGCTTCACGCAGGCAGGACAGGGCAGACAAGCAAGTAAGTGCCTATGTTGTCTGTGTTCTGAATTGCTTTCTACTAGAATAGTATAAAACAGGGGTGCTCAACCTCCAGCCTGCAGGCCAGATCCAGCCTGTAGCGCTCTGTCACCTCGCCAGCAGGGCTTCCCACAGGTCTGGAAGTTTGGCAGTGGGGGAGTGGTGCCCTGCTGCCAAATCTCTGGACCCGCAGGCTAAGGACAGAAGTTACACATGAACCAGTTTAAGTGATCTAAAACTGGTTTAAATCTGTAACAGAACAGAAGCTTAGTGCACATAAACCAGTTTCAAAATGTCTGAAACTGGTTTAAGTTAAACCTGGTTGAATGTAGTATCAGACTTAACCGATTGAGGTCAAACCAGTTTATGGAACTTGTGTCCTAGACCCCTTCCTTGTTTAAGTTAAATCAGAGTCCCCCAGCATCCCAGCATGCTTTGCAGACCTGGGCTGGGCTGTGCTATCTGATCCAGAGAGCAGGGTTGGCCCTGCCCCTCTGTTCCTTAGCCAGAGCACTGAGGGCTAGCTGACATGGGGGCGGGGTGGGAAACCTGGCTAGGGACTGCAGCCAGGTCTGCTGGGTGGGGGGGCAGTCCCTGGCAGATCTTTTCCCCTGGAGTGGAAGGTGCAGGGGTGTGGGCCAGGGAAGGGGAGGGCAACAGGCTGAGAGGGACTGCACCCCCAGGCAAACCTGGCTGGGGTCTGGGAGGGACTTTAATCCCTACCCCGCCCCATCCCCAGCTCAGTGTGCTGCCCACAGCCCCTGCTCTCTGCTGGAGCAGGGCACGGGGTGTAGGTGGGCAACAGCCTGAGAGGGACTGCCCCCCAGGCAAACCCCAGCTGGGGTCTGGGCATGGGCGACTGGTGCCACCTGAGTCAGGGGGGCACATGCCCCCCCAGTGGCCAGTCAGTGACTGGGGGGGTCCCCCCATGGCCGATCGCGTGGCTGGGAAGCATGGATGGCGTTTCACCTGGTGCCCCCACTCCCCAGCCGGCACTTACAGGGCAAGCACCAGCACTCCCACCTGCCCTCTCTGCCTGTCAACGAAGTGAGGAGTGCTGCTTGTCAGGGAGTGCACCAGTGCTCTCAGGGGGTACACATGCACCCCCTACACATCACCGCTGGGTCTGGGAGGGGCTTTAAGCCCCTCTTCCCCCTCTCAGTCCTGTAGGGCACCAAGCCCTACAGGACCAGGAGGTGTGAGGTGTTGGCAAAGACCTGACACAATCATCACATATGTACTGGAGATGGAGTTAAGGGAACAGCACAGGGACTGCTCGGGCTAGTGTGACTAAGGAAAGTAGAGAACTACAAGCAGTTAATAAGGGGATGGGGAGGGAGCATAATTCCCCTCAGATCCCCCAGGCCATGAGGGAGGAGGAAGAGGCTAGGGAACCGGGCTGGTCCCCTGCCACCTGTGAGCACAGAGCCAAGCCTTGCAGGACCAGACTGAGAGGTGGGAGGTGTTGGCAAAGACCTGGCACAATCATCACACGTATGTGCTGGAGATGGAGGAACAGGAGGTGGCGAAGACAGCTTGAGCTAGTGTGACCAAAGAAAACAGAGAACTATATTTACATTATATAGCAGAACCTGTAAAAGGTGGGAGACTGGAATACCTGAGGAAGGACTTTCTGAATACTTGGCTGTAAGGATACACTGAGGATTATGCAAGGCTTTCTCTTGTCTTTTTGGTTTCTTACATTCAATTTTAAGTTAGACTAAGCTGTGTGTGCTATCACTGTGTTTTACTGTGCTTTATCTTAGCTTAGGCGAAGGTTTTTAGTTATTCTGTTGTGTGCTTGAGGTTGTAATGTGCTGTGTTCAATACATGCTTGCTTCAGAGAAAAGGCTATTCTTGTTCAAGCTTTTATGAATTCAGTGCCACTACTTTTTTCCCCACCCCACCCCCTCTCAGTCTAGCAGCAGCTGACCCCCTTGAACAGGGAGTGGCGGGGGGGTGGGGGGAGAAGACTAACAGATATTGCCCCCCCCGGCAGACTCGGGCTGGGGTCCCCAACCTTCAACAAGCTAGACCGGGCTGGTGCCTGGCAACAACCCCTCCTCTGGAGCTGGAGTGGGGGAGGGAGTCTTGGAGGGTTTCTCTCTTCCCTTCCCTTTGGCAGTGGCTGGCAGGCATGTTCTAGCACCCCCCAGCTTCTGGCTTGTGCCACAGCAAGCATGTGGCTGCATTTCCTGAATCAAAAGTGAATGTCTGTTCATTTGCTTATCAGTTCAACCTGTGCAGCTTATATTTAACCTACAAAGTATGAATCAATTCATTGTCTGGCTTTTTGACTGTTTCTACTTCACCATGAGGAGCCCTGGGCTCTACGCACTGGATCCAGCACCTACTACCCATGTGTAAGGCTGGGTGGGAGCAGTGCCAGGTCCCAGTGCCACATGCTGGTGTCAAAGGCTGGGAGGGGGGCAGCACTGGGCCCCTAGGACCCAATTCTGGCATGCAGGGGAGTAATAGAGTGGCGCTGGGCCCCTGGGATCCAATCCTATCATGCAGGAGCCAGGAGGGAGTGGTGCTGGGTGCTCAGGGGCAAAACCTCAGTACATGAGGCGCAGGAGGGGGCAGTGCTGGGCTCCATGGCCCAATCCAGCCAGAACACAGGCCCCATGCCACTTATCTAGTCCAGGGGCATGCAAAATACAGCCCACGGGCTGCATCCAGCCCACCAAGCCATTCTATCCAGCATGTGGGGCACCTATAAAGCTTAGAAAATTAATAGTTATCTGCTATGGGACAGGAGCCAAGGGCAGTTGGACCCAGGGGAAGCTGGCAGGAATCAGGAGGAAGGCCAGCCTGGCCCAGCCCTACCCCAGCCCCCTCCCACACCCAAAAGTGTCTGCCTGCTGCAGCTTTCCCTGCACACAGCTGCTCCAGCACCACATGGCCCCTGGGTGCATCGTTGGATCATGGGAGCAGGGGCACACCGATACCCCGGGGCCAGGAGGAGGGGTGTGTGTGTGTGTGTTCATAGGGTCAGTCCCACAAGCAGCCTGCACCCTACATATGCACCCACACCCCCCTTTGCACTGCCATACACAGACCTCCACACCCACACCTCCTCACATAGCCCAGCCACCCTCCCCCACACACAATCTGCCACAAACCCCATATCCACACAACCCACATACTCCCTCACCCCACACCCACCCCCACACACATGTACACCCTCCCCCACATACCCACACATCCACAGCTCCCCACAAACCTATACCCACCCCCATGACCCTCACAGTTTACAAGAGTAAGACTTCTTTTTAAGCTATTGTACAATCACCTCTATGTACACTACACAAACACAAGTAAATCAGGAAAAAGATTTTTTGAAATCAAATTAAATGAATGTTGTAGATGTTTGATTTTTAGAATATAATTTGGTATTTTTCTAGTTCTGAGATGGCAAAACCCCTTGCTGAAAGGAGTACTTCCAGGGGCAAGGGGAAGAACTTCTGGTGGCAAAGTTGGGATTTAGGGAGCTGGACTTCCATTCCCAAGACGGCAACCAGGGGGTGGGGCACCTGTCAAGGGGCAGGGCTACCCAATCAACCCTCAACAGCTTGCCAAAACTCAGTAAGCAGCCCTCCACCTGAAATAATTGCCCACCCTTGATTTAACCCACAGGGCCAAAAGTTTTTGCTTCAGCTAAATCTCCTACAAAACCAATAGGAGAACGGCAGGAGCATTCCAGTGTAAAATAAGGCAGTAATAAATAAACCCCTACTGGGTTTGTGAGCAACACTGAAAAACTGCAAATCACATCATGGGTTTAAATGTAACACTTTTGTGGAACCTGTTGAAAGAAGTCAGTTAGCAGTTCTTTTTAAAGTTGCTTAGAATTCTTGGAATCATGTAGTAACACAAAGATCGAAAGATGTTTAAGAATAAAAGCTGATTTAGTGAAAGGGAATAAAGCAGTTTGAATTAAAATATATGTGCTTAGAGTTTATTTAATTCTATATTAGTCTTAAGTAAGGCAGTCTAGAATTTTAAAAAATAAATCACCATTACATTAAAATAACAAAATAATCAAATGGCTTTTTTGGTGCTGAAATTCAGAAGAGTTGTAATTATTCCAAGCATTGGAAAAAAACTCTCCTACGCCTTGAATATTACTTCCAAATTTTTTTCCAAATTCCTTACAGGGGAGTAATATTCACATTACATATTCCCTTACATACACCCATGTTCCTTTATCCCATACCTTTTCTTCTTCCCCCGTGTGATGTTCTCCACTCATTTTAATCGCATAGAATCTTTGTTGTACCTAGAGATGTGTCCAAGCCAGAATCTGGAATGATTCAGATACAGATTAACGCTTCACAGTTCATCTCTTCTAGAACCTCACCTGATCCCTTAATGTCATTGCTTCTTATTGTATGTTTTCAGCCATTAATACCTCAAACCAGCCTTAAGCAATCTTTTCCCCTTAATATTTACATCTTTCAAATATTTGTTATCCTATCTAGTTTAATGCTTCATAAATACATCAAATCTCTCCCCACCATTCCTAATAGTTTAAAAAGCCACTTCGCTCCACCCCCTTCTGTGGAGCCTGCCTTCCCGGGCTGCTGCCGGGCTGTCTGAACGGGATGCCTGCACAGCCCCTGAGCCACACAGAGCCTGGTGCTTCCCTCCGCAGCTGTAGAGTAGGAAACTAAAACTTCTCAGAGGTGTTTTACTTTGCAGCACCCCAAAGTAATTTGCTGCGTCCTAAAGTCATTTAAGGCATATTACATCACCGAATGTGCTACAGCAGCTGGAATTAATGTGCAATACACCACTGACTATGCAAACAGCAATGCCATTAAAGTGGTGCAAAAGGCATTTAGCCCACTTTAAACCCACTAAAAAGTGGCATCTGCAAATGGCCTGTGGGTCTGTTTTCCATTTTATGTTTATTCTACCTTTCTTTTCCAATTATTTCATATTTTCTGTCTACATTTTTATATACAGTTTAAACTTTTATTGCATCTTTGGCTTCATGACCTTTACAACACATCATAAATAATAATTGCATATTATTGGCAAGTGTTACTTCTTCCAACTCATTAATAGGAAAGTTAAATGTTAAATCAAGCTCTGCCTGACAAGTACCTGCAGCACTTCAGTGAACAGCTCTTAAAACAATTTATCCCTCAACTTTATTGTTCTCAAGGTTCCTTTTTATTTTAATCTATATGATGATCTCTCTTGGAATTCATTTTTCAAGTATGATTTAATTTGAAATAGCATCAGATATTATAATACATAGTTAGTCCATGGTTAAAATCTTCCTCATTAGCAAATTTTATAATTCAATCAAGTAAAGAAGTTCTGCCTGGCATTTTACACATTTGACCTACTAACTGTGGTTTTATTGTTCTTTAGAAACTTTTCAGACTTGAATTCTTTTCTTATTTGTTGCAATTATGATACTTAGTAATTTAAATTGTATTCACTGGACAGTATTTGACATGAGTGCTCTCTGCCATTTTTTAAAACTGTAGCTAATTACATTTCCCCATTAGTTCTCTAGTGTGACAGCTGAAATGATGTTTGTGTGATAAAGGTGCTTGCTGAAGGCCCTATGAAGATTAGACTATGGGTTTTTTTGTATTTGTTTAGATATTAAGCTATATGTTGTTGCTAAGAGCCGAATTAAAGATTAAGATGTAGTGAGGCCTTATATAAAGTAAGGCCTAGTAAATTTAGCAAAGCCTTGAAGTAGTAAGGCCCTGTGGCATAGTTAAAATTACCTTATCAAAGAAATGCAAGGTTTGTACTGCTAATTGGTCAGTCTAAGGACAGTTGAAATAAAAGGAATCTGAGTGGTTGTACGTTATCAGTATCATTCAGAAGCTTTAAATTGGCTGAAATATTTGGAAACCATTCAAAAGGAAGATACAGCTCTATGAAAAGGATTAGTTAGCTGTTGCCTGGATCAGTGGGCCTGTGGACCTCGAGGAGCCCAGGGACAGCATTCCAGGGTCCTTTCCCGGTACCCCTTTGGACAGTGTCGTTCAGGGACGCCTGACTTCGCTGAACTTTGTGGAAAGAAAAGCTTACTGAGTACCAGGCATCAGAGGGGACTGCCGATAAGTTGCCAACACGAACTGCTTTCGTCTGTCATTGTTTGTCTTATTACTACACGTACTTGTGTTTTTGTTAAGTCAATAAATCTTTCTTACCTTTCTACCCCTGACCATACTCTCAATCCTGAACCCTCCACAGGCAGCTGGGACACTAGGACCCTCCCTGTTCTCTCTGATATTTCAAAATGAACTGCCAAATAACTGCATTAAAATTAAATAAAGCACCCACATCAGCACCCAAAAACCCTGCTGATTTTATACATGTAATTTTCTCAAGTGATCCCTTACCAGTGTAGTATTAGCTAAATGTGCAATGCCCTGTTAACCTAAATATCTGAAGGTTTTTCCCTCTTCAGTGTCAGAGTTAAATCTCTCTTCTGATTTATTAATGAGCTTGGCTCCTTTCTAGAGTTGCCATTTCACCTGGTGTATTTGTAAAAGCCTTATTAGCAGTCTGCAACCTTTTAAGGTTGTGGGTCACAAGATAGGACCTAGCTGCCATCAATTTTCCCTGTGGCAGCGCAAAGAGAGTACCTGCCACCACTGCTTTTCCCTGTACCAGCAGGGAAAAACAACTTACTGAAGCCTCCACCATCAAACGCTGCTGAAGCCCCATCTCTGTGGTGATCTAATGGTTCTGTGGGCTAAATCCAACCCCAGGGCCATAGGCTGCTATATCCTGGGCTATACATAGTCTGATAGGTTGAGCAAAGTATTGAGTCAGAAACTCATGAGTTCTAATTTTATTTTTGCCAGTGCTTTACTGCCAGGCTTAGATTCATTTAATCTCTTGACATCTATTTTTCCACTGACAAAATATAAGATGCTTCTGCTAATAATAATAATAAACGGTTCTTACCTACCTTCTTATGAGGATCATGGTTATGAAGCCCATTAGTTAGAGGAAAGAGAGGAAAAATTAGGCCTTTACTTTCCTGGACCTCATTAATCCTACCATGGATTGCTAGCATGGGAAGTAGATCCTTTTTATTACCTCTTCTGGGCTTCATAAGCACCTATGCTGGCGAGTCCTGTAAAACTGGTAGAGGAGACAACTCTTTAGCCAAGCAGCTGATTTGCATTATAGTACTTAAAAAATACTTGTGATATCTGCAAAAATAGAGGTGGTTAGGAATGTATACATTTTCATTACATTTAATGTAGAAATAACGCTTCATTTTGACAATTCCAGCATGGAAAGTTTTGATTTTTCATTTCAAAATGGCATTTTGTTTCAAAGTTCATACAAAATAATTATGACAAGTAAAAAAAAAAATGCTAGTTTTAATAAGAAAATGTCACAATTGATACAATTTATGAAAATACGGTTTTATGGAAAATTTAGAAACTCATTTTGATTTGGAATAAAAGAAAGTCAAAATCACACTTTCCTGGGAAATAGAAGTTCCAGTGCCCATAAGGTTCTTCTCTTAATGATACCTCCTTGTGAAACAAATATTATGTAGAATACTCCAGCACCAGCATCTCCTTTTTAGACACGATGATCAGTATCCAGAATGATAAAATACAAACCACATTATACAAGAAACCCACAGACCAACATACATATCTGCACAGAACCAGCAATCACCCTAAACACACCAAAAAAGCTGTGATATACAGCCAAGCCCTCAGATACCACCGCATTTGTACTGAAGAGAACACCCGGGATTGCCACCTCACCAATCTTAAAAAGGCTTTCACCCAACAAGGACACTCCTCCAGAGAGATAGATCGCACGTTTGAAAGAGCCACCTGGATACCATGTGAAGAACTGCTGCAGTACAGAAACACGCCCCACCCCCAAAAATCGCACACCCCAACCTCATCACCAGAAGCAAACTTCCTCAAGCCCAGAACACACCAAAAGGATCCAGACCGTGCCAGGACAAGAAATGCAAAACCTGCCCCCACATCTCCACCACCCCCACTATTACTACACCCCACAACAGAGCCATCAGCATCCCTGGATCTTACAGCTGCACCTCCAGAAATGTAATATACCTCATCCAATGCACCAAATGCCCTAATGGAAAATATGTAGGAGAGACCAAACAACAACTGCGCACCAGAATGAACGCACACTGGAAATCTATCAAAGACAAGAATACCCAACTACCTGTGGGGGCACATTTCTCACAAGAAAACCACTCTGTCTCCAATCTTTCAGTCCTGATCCTCAAAGGAAACTTACACAACGCTTCCCAGAGACGAGCCTATGAACTCCATTTCATCAACCTCCTGGATACTAAAACTCATGAACTAAATATAGACATTGGATTTATGACACATTATAATGTGCCTGACAACTGACTCCCCAGCCCAGCCGCTGGCTTCTGTACTTTTCATTCCATCCGGGAAGAGCACACACCAACTGCTGACACTTCCTTAGCCTGACGAAGGGTTTTTGAACCCAAAAGCTTGCTTAATAACTACTCTCCAACTATTTGGGTTGGTCTAATAAAAGATATCAAATTCACCCAAGGAACCTTTTCTGCCTATGAGATAACAATGGCATTTCAGCTATTAATTGTTAAAAATGTTGCTTTAGATTATTTGGCATGGGTGTGAAATTTATAAACTGTTTTAGTCAGAAATAGAAATATCTGTTCTATGGAAAATGTTGACACTAAGAAAAAATATCACATAGATAATTTTGTTTCACTATTATGCTAAAATAGTAAACAAATATATTGCAGGTGTAAACATTCAGTATAATGTTGACACTATTTCTATATAAATATCAAAATAAAAAATAATCAAAATGAAATCTTTTTCCTATTAAAATTGTTTGACAAAAACCAACATTTTCCCACAAAAAAAATTAGGTTCTATTAAACAACATTTTTATAACTTGATATGAGCCTAGAAGAGGCTGAGAAACCTCAACACTAACTGAAACACAGTAACAAAACATTGATGACCTTTGTTATGTATTCATTGGTTAAGTTTTTCTCCAAAGTGGTCAGTTCTGATTAGATATGAATACAGATGGGCCAGCAACAAAACTCCAAAGTTTAAAAGTCAGAAAAATTTGTCAAAATGCAGATTCAAATGTGACTTTTTCTTCCTCCACCTCTTCTTCTGCCTCTTAAAAGTATGAAGCAGATCCAAAAGAACCAATGAAAAACCAATGAAGTTATGAAGTGCCACACACTAAAATAATCTGATAGTGTGAACTAGACCATTGCAGAGGTATGTCCAAGTCTGTAAGTATCTGAGCTCCAAAATAAAATCACTCTACAGTAGTCCTATCTGCCTCGTATTTGTATTTATATACACAAATGTACACATAAAACATCTATATATGTATACATATCTCAGCCTTCGGAAATAAGCATGAAATGCAACTCTACTACTTCAAGTTATTTATTTTATAGCTGCATTTCTTCTATACCTTCCTATTGCTAATTTCTGCATAGCAGTACACGATAAATAATATTAAGCTAGAAATCTCTGGTTTAACTATGCCAGTCCTCAATAAAGTAGCCTCCCCGTAGTGGACAATAGCTAAAGCTATGGTGTATGTAGTTTATGGTTTGTGCAATACATATGCTCCAGAGACAAGCAAATGGAAGCATTAGGGTTTCTAACACATCGTATGAACAAGGCCCTGAAAACTGATTACTGTACAGACTTTCACTCATTTAGCTGAAGAATTATAGTAAAAGGATATCTTGATTAGCAGAATGGGTTAATAGCACTTTGCATCTTGCATGTAAACTTTCATGAGCATTTTGTAATATTTTGTTTGTCTCCTTAAATAATATTTAAATACTTCTAATGAAAATGTTTTAAAACTAGATAGGCAATTATATGAAAAAATAAATTATATAAAAAATATTATTCTGTATGCTAAAAATATGACTCTCATACTAAAAAAAGATGTTATTTATACCAGTAAGCATCAATAGGTTAATAAAGGTAAAAAAAAAAATTTGTTCTATAGCAGCTAAAGACAAGAGTAAAATATATCTGATAAGAAGATACAAACTAAACAGGATTTGAATTTAGCAGTCATTTAATATGTCAAATGCCCTAGTTGCTATTCTTGAATTTTTGATTAATAGCAACTGTACCCATGTAAAGTTAGTCACCAGCGGTCTTCCATGTTAATCCTGCATAAATCAGATACTGTGAGAATTATAACAGTTCATGGACTGCCACAATTTCCTAGCAAATTCCACATACACAGAGACTATCATGCGAGCCATCTTTAATTCACTCTCTTCTGTGTTTATACACTCGTGTATATTGTGTACTTCATGAAGATATTGCTTCTTTAAGAAGCATTTACTGGGTTTATTAGTAGGTCAAATCTCCATCCATGAAAATGTGTCAAAAGCCAATTTAAGACAAATTTCAGATCTAGGCAACAAAATTAATCAGTTCTTGAGAAAAAAAAAACAACTGTCCTGATAGTCTTTAGTTATCTCTGTTTTGCCTTAGAATTATTAGTCAGATGGTCTGAATCAGTGGTTCTGAGCATGGGCAGATCCAGGAATTTGAAGAGAGGGTGGGAGATGCTACCAGTGTCCAGGGGAGGTTGCAACCCACCCCTTCACCCCCCCTCCCCCTGCCTATCTCATGGGCATGCCATGCCACAGCACCTGCCAGGGAAAGTGAGCAAGACCCCCCCCACACACACACACACACACATGCACATTGCTCCCAGCTCCCCCCGGGGTTGCCTTTGGGTGCAAGAAGGGGGGACAACCCACTACTACTGCTGCTGCTGCCAGGGACCAGGGGAAGCCCCAGGACTGCCCCTGCCCAGCTCTAGTCGGGCTGCAGGGAGTAGCTGCACAGGTGCTGGGTCCATGCTCCCTCCCCTCCACTGGCCCAAGGACTTCCTGTGCAGGGAGCAGCTCCATGGAGTGCTGGGCAGGGCTGAGGGAAGACAGCGATTCCTAACTTCCAGCACTGACTCCTTAGGGTGGGCAACATGGGCAACTATCCAGGGTACCACAACCACACACATGCACACACATGTGAGCAGCCTGCACTCACATCAGGGCTCTCCCTCTGCCCCGGCTCATCCTGCTCAATCCCTGCCCCAGGCAGGAACAGTGCCCAGCCCAGCCCCTGCCTCCAGCCGCGGCACAGAAGGAGCCAGGCCAGGCCGTGTGGCACCTGCTCCAGTCCACCCACCTTGCTTCTGCACAGTAGCCCTGGTGCTCGCCACTTCACCTCACCTCCACCCCTACCTCTGCCCCTGCCTGCAGCTGCACCACTGACTTAGGGAAGCACCAAAATACACATACACCCAAGGCACCATTTTCCTTAAAGCCAGCTCTGCTCCAAGACCCCAAAATGCCCAACCCTACACAGCTGCTCCCCACAGCACCAGCCTTTGGGCCAGCGGTGGAAACCTGGTGAAGGGAGTGGGAGCAGGGACATGACACCTCAAGCAGCCATTCTCCACAGCCCCTGAGCAGGGCAGTGCTGGGGCTTCCCCTGCTCCTGGGTCAGCTGGGGACAGGGACAGTGCCAGTGCATGGGGCCACCTTTCCAACAGAGATTTGGTCCCCTGTTGTCCCACTCTTGTCTTACATGCTACAGGGCACTGAGGTACCTGGGCCCTGGGGAATGAGCTTCACCGTGGAAGGAGGGGTGAGACCTGCTCCTCCACCACCCTGCATCCACCCCTGGCTCTGAGCAGTGGGTCCTCTTATATGTACTGAACTACTCTATCAGAAAAGAATAACATGATGGTCACTAATCTGAATCCTACTTCCTTCTATGGGGTTAGCTTTTCTCCTTAATAAAAATTTAAGCCAATTTTAGGATGATTTACTGTAACTTTATGTAACCCGGGCAGTACTCCAAGAGGTACCCCGTCTCCAATTGAAGGGATCAAAGCAGGTGCACTTGAACTTGGATCTCCCACATGGTAGGCAGAAACACGGCCCCACGGCCACCACTGGTGGCACTGCTCCAAGCTGCTAGGGGTCTTGACCTTCCTGGAGCCCCAGCCTCATGTCAAGCTGCCTGGCCTCTGATTGGAGGAGCTGAAAGCAGAGCTGGGAACCTCTCAGGCCACTGTTCAGATCCTTGCTGGAGCTGGGGAGCCTCTCCTGCTGACCACAGCCTCTTGTAGGTGATCCTGGAGCCCAGCAAGGAGCCTCTCCTGCTGGCTGCACAGTGCGTTGCTGAGGGTCCAAGTGCTGCCTGCAGGTCCCACTCCTTCTGACTGTTCTGGGGCAACTGCTCCCGCCCTGCTGACACAGCTCTTGCCAGCTCTTTGAGACTCCTTCCTTGTGGTCCCTCACTGGTCTCCCCTGAGTCAGCTGTGCTGCCCCTTTTATCCCTTTCCAGGTAACCCAAGGGGCCAATCAGGGGACACAGAGGGTGAGTCTCTGGGGCCTAATTGGTGAGAAAAGGGAATCCCAAGTCCTCCAATCATCTTTTGCCCTTTCAAAACCCCTGGGCTAAGTCACTGCCAGCTAGCCCATCACATTTATTAGGAATCTAAAAAGAGAATCTCCTGGAAGGCAAATTGAAAAGTGTTCAGCTTTTCCTTAAACCCTCTCCTCAGTTTCTGTGCAATGTCTCCAGCCTTGGCTACTATGGGTCATTTAATTAAGATTACAAAGGCTTAGCTGCATATGAACTGTTATTCTGTCAGAGCCTCTCTGCAGTAGCCTAGGCCAAATGGTAATCAGCTAGAGAATTCCACATGGATGCAAGAGTTCCTGCCACAAAAGCGGCTCTGTAATCCATCTCCACAAGCTGCTGTTCACTTTTATGCCATATGGACATGCTTCCTTCATTCGTTTCTTGAAAATTACCTTCCATTCTCATCAGAAGTATACATTTTGGTAGAGGTCTAGCTGATTTTACCAGTAACAGGGAACATGAAACAACATGGCAGACTTCCAAAGAGCTCTTTATTTTGCCAAATGATGGTGAAATTGCAGATTGATACTTTTTGCCTTGAATTGTGATGGCATGGGATTCCCATTGCTTCATTAGTGCAAATAGAGAAACATTAAATTGGTTTTCATACACAGAATAAAAGATGTTCCAGTCTCTTTTCCTTGATCTTTGAAAAACGTGATATGCAACTGTTCCAGTACATAAAGCAGAGCTCTCTCATGACTCTGACATTTCAGCCTCCAAATTCATAAGCTTAATGAGACCATTTACCAGGAATATACTATGACATCCAGTCCAAAAAATGTTCTAATAATTCCTTCCTACAACATCAACCCTAGAAGTTGGGGAAGATGATACTTGTATTACTAGAGAGTCTAAACTATAAAAGTCTTGAAATATATGTAAAGAGGAAAATATGAAAGTAATATTTGTATACATGCATGTGGTATTTTAGATTGTGTGAGGATAAATTAATCTAAAACTCAGCAAGATTTATGGATTTAGATAACCTACGGAAAGTATAAGATACACCTGTTGTAACATCCCTAAATTGGGTTCACAATAGTATGTAAACTGCTAACAATTGATTTTGCTTATTTGTTTGTGAGAAAACATTGAAAAAATGATTTATGTTGTTAAAGCTAAGATTTTCTGTTAAAAGTATACATTTCAAAAGTAAGATTTCTATTAAGAATAATATCAAAGATATATACATTCCTCACAAATACTTTTCAGTCATGACTGAAATAGGTCTGACTTTCATAATTTATCCATCTAAAATTGATTAATAAATAAGCTATTTACATTTTAATATTTTGTTCTTAGCCTTACAATTAAACCAGTACTCACTCACGCAAAAAGATACAGAGTTAAAGAAGCTGGCTAGGGTAGGACAAAGGTGACTAACAGTACTTCCCATTCATCTAATTTGCAAGCTTCTTTTTTTAAAAAGGATATTTGGTGAAGAGGTGAGAATACAATAGGCAAAGGAGATACAGAGGAGGGGAGCAAGGAGGATGAAAATATATTATATGGAGAGAACAGGGTTAAACAAGGTGGCTGGGCTAATGAAATAAAGAAATTACTGCTTCACACATGGAACACAGTAAAATCTAAGTTATTAGTAATGCTAGTTGGAAAATTTTCCATCACACTTTTTTTCTCATAGAAAAATTAGATTTATGCCAAATTGTTGTTTTGTTGTGTTTTCCCCACAAGAACTTCGTTTTTCATGTTTGGCTCCCACCCCCTTCCCCTCCCCCCGCAAGACCCCCCAAATTTCCAAAATAGTCGAAAATGGTATTACCATGCCTCATGGAAGCTATACATTATGATATTTTCCTTTGTAGGCTGAGCAATCTGGCTGGACAATGTCTCCCATAATCCCAAAGCCAGCAACTCCTGTGATACCCCTTTCATTGTATCAGTTGGTATATAGTGGGAGATGTAGGCTGAAAATCAAAGTTGTGTGGAAACACAGGCCAAAAACCCGCTATCAGAAACTGTCTGTGGATCTTAGGAGAAACTAGCAAATATGTAGTAGTTGTAAAAATAAGAGTCCTCACTGACCTCTCAAATATGGTGTAGTCAGAGCGTCTAGAAAAGTTATTGATAAATTCTCTTTTGATAACAAGGTGACATTTTTATACAATATGAGTTAGTACAGTCTCTCTGTAGATATGTATATATCACATATATGATCACATAAATATGCATCCATGATCACCAATACAAAATACAATTTTAATTCCATAAGATATTATGACTTTATACAATTTTATATAATTATATTATGGCTTTATATAGAAAATTTCAAAATTGCCTGCACAAAATGCAGAGATCCTGAGAAATTTCACAAATAAAAAATTTCATTTCAATACGGTAAGATCTTTAGCTTCAGTAATGTCAAAACATATCACATTATTTATATTAATATTATATATTAATATATAATACTAATGTATAGCTAATAATATCTTAATATATAATAACTTTTCATATATTATATGAAAAGTTTAAATGAAACATTTGAAATATTTTGTTCTGAAAATGTCAATTATTGAAACAGAAAAATAGAAATACTATTACATTTCAGGTTTTCCTATTGAAAGTCTGATCAAAATTAACCCGTTCTTTTGAATTTATTTCTTTTTACCAAGCTATATTTTCAGGATGAAAATTCTTCCATAAAAATTATTTATCAGTTCTAAGAACTGAATTTGTTGCTTTGACTTACTTCCTCTTACTTTTTATGCCTATGTCAAGGCCATAAACAAAATAATCTTTTCAATTTTATTATGTTACTCGGTAGCTTATTTTAATGCTCATTTCTTGTATTTGGAGTCCAGGAGAGTTGTCTTGCCTTTAAACAGCCTTCTCCATCAGTTATTTTACACTGGGTAAACGAGGTAGCGACAACTTCATAAGGCAGAGTTCTAATAAAAAGAAAAAGAAAAGATCAAACTAATTTGCTTTATACAAGAAGTTCTGACTCAGTTGTAAGCAAAAGTGGTTAAATTAAGTCACCTACCAATTCCATTTTTAAAAATACAAATTTCAGATGTAAAGTTCAGCATTGTAGACATCCGGCAAAACTGACTTGAATATTTACCAGTCCCATCACAAAATATCCTTGTTAAATGTCCCAGAGGTCAAGTCCTGGGTCCAGAGATGTTTATACATTTTACATCAGACAGTTATTAGATAAAAATCAGTTATAATGCTGGGAGCAGGGACTGGTACCTGGGTCTCTTCTCTCCTGGCTGAGTACCCAAAATGCTAGGCTACAGATTCTTTTCTTCTGCTTCTCCATCTGATCCAGTGAAACTTGTCTTAGATGCACGGTGGTAGTGCAGCTTCAACAAGAAGGATAAAGCATGGCCATCTCCACACTGTTTATAGCCTGTGGTATTCTCCTGGATAGTGGAAAATATGGGTTTGCATCCCTTCAGCCTAAGGGCAACCTATATCCCAGGTCTCCCACTTCCTTGACCACTCTTCTAACCAAAAGGCTGTTATGCAAGAGATGGATGGCAGTGGTCAAGCATTCTATACTGTTGATGTGCATTAGGCATGTTCAACACAGACACCTAATAGATCAGGCTACATCAAGGACTTAAGTAGCATTTAAGCTGGGGCAGGCAAAACATGGCCCATGGGCCAGATTTGGCCCACCAAGCACTTTCATCTGGCCCACTGAACCCAACAACAAATTGTACCCCATCCAGCTCTTCTGCGCATGAGGGTGGGAGCAAGGCACCCATGTGTACACGCAGCCCCTATTGCCTTGCTTCCATAAACATACCCAATAGGGTACAAACATACCCTATTGCCTTGCTCCCACCCACGTGGACAGAAGGGTCCAGCCCGGCCAGCGTGCAGCTTCCACACAGGGATGTTGCAGCCCCCAGGGACCTGCTCCTCTTCCACAGTCTCCTGCTGGCTCTGGGTAACAGGTAGGAAGCAGCAGGTGTGCAGCTACAGCTGGGCAGGAGCACAGAGTGGGGGGCTGGCAGCAGCATAGAGCCCATGTTTAGGGGATGGCAGCAGCAGAGCTCAGCTGAGTAGCATGTGGGTGTGAGGGAAGAGGGGGATGTGGGGACCCCACCCCACACTTGCCACATGGTGCGTAGCCCCAGCACACACTGGTGGCAGCAACACTAGCAGGTGCTGTGCTCAGGGCACAGGTGCCCATCTGGGCACAGCTCCAGCCAGTGCTGCACATTGCAGCAAGGGCTGCAGCCTCCACCGGGGCTCTGTATTGCCAGTGCTCCCTGCCACTCATGTGCAGCCCCTGCACTTGCACAGTACAGGAGGGAAGCCTACATGCTAGAGTCGGCTGCCTTCCCCACTGGGGCTGCACAGCACCAGAGAGAAGCCTCAGGCACTCGAGCTGGCTGCCTTCCCCCACAGGGGAAGGCTCCTGGAGCTTCCCTCCCCTGCCGCGCAGCCCCAGCTGGGAAGGCAGCCAGCTCCAGCACACAGGGCTTCCCTCCTGTGCCCAATGAGTGCAGGGGCTGTGCGCGAGTAGCATAGAGCACCGGTAATACAGAGAAGCCGGTGGAGGTTGTACCCCTTGCCATGATGTGCAGCACTGGCCAGAGCTGCACCCCACTGGGCACCTGCGCCCTGAGGTGTGAGGGGAGGGTCCCCACAAGCCCCACTCCCCACAAATCCCACACCCTGCCCCTACAACCCTCCAACATACCCTATGCCTTCCCACACACAACCACATCCCCTTCGCAATCCCCACACACCCCTGACATACTACCACACCCCACCATACACCCCCACCACCCACCCCCACAACTCCCACAATATACAAGACTAATTTTTTTGAGTTATTATGCAATCACCTCTATATACACTATGCAAACACAAATCATGACAAAGTATTTTTCATAATAAAATTAAAATATGTTATAGTAGGTGTTTGACTTTTAGTATACAATTTGTTTTTTCTCTGATTCTAAGATGGCAACTCCCCTCCCAAAAGGAGTATTTCCAGGGGGGCAAGAGGAGGGACTTCTAGTGGCAAGGGGTTAGGGGTGGAACTTCCAGTCCCAAGATGGTGACAAGGGGGTGGGGAAAATGTCAAGGGGCAGGACTACCAATGCAGCTGTCAACAGCTCACCAAAACTTGTCAATCCAACAAAAATAATTGTCCACCCCTGATTTAAACAAACCTGTGCCTTGTATCGAGATCTTTTTGAAGTGTAGGTGGGAGTTAGCTGCTCAACTTGGGGTACCTCTACACATACAGAAATCTAAGTACAAGCATCTAGGGAACTTTGCATTTCAAAGTTCATGTGCCAAAGGTATGTAATTGCCCCCAGGAATTGGAATCTGCCGACAGGTGTTTTCCTCTATCTTTCTTGTAGACTGTTCTTCCTCGAATCAACTTAATTGCCTTTCTGGATCTTGGCAGCAGTTTTCTGTTCTGAAGATGTTATAAAGTTGTACTTTGACATTATTACATACTGCACAATTGTTGTGCCAAACTATCACCATTCTGGGAGCCTGCAGTAGATCTTCTTGATGAAAGAACTGGTTTCTTGATATTAGAAACATTAAAATTTGTGGAACTGCTGAACTAAACAGTACACCATCCATGTTGCTATTACCAATAGTTTATTCCCCACGTTAAATGTAAACCTATGTCATCATGCAATGAGGTAACAGGCCTTCATCACCAGAGCTTAACAATTTCAAATCTTCAAGCAAAGACAGCTCATACACAGAAAGTGGTGTGGCCATTAGAGCTTGAACAGATAGAGAAACCAAATTTGTATGCAATGTAGGTATGGAGCATAGAGACACGTATAATTTCAAAATTATAGGCTAAAACTTGAAGAGGTACTGAGACCTGGCAATTCCCGTTGACTTCAGTGGAGGAAACGGGCTCTGAGCACTTTCAGTAGAGGGCCCTGAACGAGCTGTTTTTTGCAGACACAAATCAGATAGAATAATCCACGTTTACATAGCAAGAAGAAGCTACAAGTTTAGACCAGGGGTCAGCAAACTATGGCCCGCTGACTGGATTTGGCCCACAGAGCCCAGATGTCAGTGGCAGTTTGGTGGCTGGGAGATTTATAGGGTCAGCAGCAGCCGGTTGTTTGGTGGCGGAAAGTTTTAGAGGTCCCGCCCCAGCCATATTGGGAGCACTATCCCTCCATGGAGCACGTGGCATTATTTCAGCCCAATATTCCTAAAGTTAGACCCCTGACCAGCCATGGGTCATGATGACAATCATCATATATCGAAACAAAGTCAGTGGGAGCTTAAAGTATGAAAACATAAAATGCTTGAACCTTCAGTGACTATTCCTACATCTCAAATCCTCTTCTCATTAAATTAAACATATGCAAATGCTACTTCCTCCTCTAGGCAAGCCTGGCTCCATAAAGGGAGCAACTGAATTGACTCTTTTTTGCTACTCCTTGTTCTTTCTTGACTAACATAATCTGGCTGTTTGCCTTAATAACAATTTTGCTAAATACAGCAGATAATACAAGTACTGTACTTAACCTTCTGATCGGATAAGAAGACTAGACTCAATTTGCCATGATTAGTAGTAATGTGCCAGATTTTTGTGCAAGTAGAATTTTGGGATAAAAACATCATTTTGCTTGATGTTCATAGGTGCTAAGTACCAAAGCTCCTATTAAATTCCATAGGAGCCAAGTTTGTAAATAACTAAATCATTTTGCTCTCAGAAATAGTATATGACGTAAATTGTGTAAACACACATTGGATAGACTCTGCTATCAGAGATATTTATTTTGTGAATTAACTGTTACATTTCTGTTAGCCAATGTATGAAATTACTGCTAAATGAAACTGCATAGTTTAAGGAATGACTTGAAGTTACAATTTTATTTGAAAAGTACAGAGACAGTCAGCCTTCATCTCCTTCTGTAAAATTAAGTAAACTTTGGTTAAATTGTTATTTATTTTACACATCTAGTCCCTGAAAGGATGTTTTAATTTCATTTTTGATTACTATAATGTTACTTCCAAAAAACCTTCCAAAACCCAACTTCCAAAAAAACCCCTTTCATTTTAATATCACTTGCTTTCTCCCTTGTATCCAGATGTTCAACGCACATTTTCTCTCAGATTGATAGGAACATTGGAGCTAATTGAAACATTGAAATTCTCTCACCCATGTAGGTCTGTCATTGTTACTAGATAGTGGTGCAACTTTTTATCCATATCATTCTAGCCCTTCCCCCAGCATCTCATTAAAATATGAACCTTAACTTTATTACCCCTTTAACAGTAATAACTAACACTCAGACAACAAAATAGAACCATATTATAATGTGTTCTGAGAAAAAAGAGCACCATTGAAAGTTCTTTTTATAAGATAAATTAAATAGAAAAGGTTAGATTTTGTTATTTAAAGCAATTTTTTTAGTTCAGCTTGCAAGGAAATGTATGTACCTACTGAAACAGTACTACAATGATGGGCACACCAGAGAAAGTCCTATATAAAAAAAGAGAGAGAGAAACCTAAACATCTGCTTTGATCTAAATGGCCTAAGCAAATATTCAAATTTAGCCATTTGTTTCCTGCATGCATACGCCATTGTTGCTCAAGGGATAAAATGATTGCAGAGATTCAACTTGCTTAGCTGAACTGTGTCACAACCCCTGCTGGAGGAAGAAGTAATGAGCACTTGAGAAGATCAAGCAACAATTCAAACTTCTTATTAAACATCACAGTATGAGTCCACATGGGAGCTGACGCACACCGTGCTGCACCGCTTGCAGTTGTATAAGCGGTGAAATGTGCATCAGTGTGGAGAAAATGGTGGCAGTGCACTTTTGAACTGAAAAACCACCAAGGTGTCTTAATTCAAAAATGTGCCACTGCCATTTTCTTCACAGTGACATGCATTTCGCCACTTATACAACTGCAAGAGTCACAGTGCCAGGCACTTTTCAAAGCGCCCAGTGCTGCAGTGCTTGCACATGTAAAAATGCCCTATAATTCTACTGTTGAGAAGAAAACTTTTTAACCTACCTGAACATCATTGTTTTTCCATCAAGTGAAGCAGTCACACACTGTCCATTGTAAAATGTGAACATCCAAAAAATAATATTTAATCTGATATTCACTGAAATCTTTGAAAGTGTAGATGGAGAAGACAGTTCCCTCTTGCTCCAATCCACTACAGAGAGGTTGTACATGCATGTAAGCTGTTCTGAGTCTTCGTTGGGAAAGGCAGCATAAAAAAAAAAAAAATCAATCAATAAATAAATAAATAACATTCCTCTCTCAGTACAGTATCTCTCAGTTCTAATCCTCAAAGGGAATTTACATAACACCTTTCGTAGACAAGCCTATGAACTTCACTTCATAAATCTACTGGAAACAGTAAATCATGGACTCAATATAGACATTGAATTTATGACACATTTCAACCTGCCTGACATCTGATTCACCAGGTACCGGTCTAGCCTTACCATTTACACCTTTCCCCCCCCACCCCCACCTTCCTCCCCTCCCCCCTTTTCTACCCTTTGTCTTCCTAATTTCCAGCTATTTACTTTTTCACAAATTGCCTCTTTTCTCCCTTGGAGAACTCAACTACAGAGTCTCCCTTACTTACCTTTGGAATTATTTCCACCTCCTCCCTCCCTCCCCTTTCCCTTCTTTACCCATTGTTTTCCTAATTTCCACCTATTTACATTCTCACTGGCATCCTGTCACACTTAGGTTCTTTCATTCCTTGGAGATCTCAGAACAGCAGAGGCTCCCTATGCCTGAAGAAGGGTGCCTGTGTCCAAAAGCTTGCAAAGAACTTTTTTCCAACTACTCAGTTGGGCTAATAAAAGATACTGAATCTACCCAAAGAAGGTTGCCTGCCAAAACATGGATGGGATATTTATCCACAACATATACTACAAGGTAAGAAAACTGTTATAAGCTTGTTTGCTGTCCAATCTGCCTGTTGCAAGCATTCACTCCAGCGTGATAGATGTATGTAGAAATGACATTAAAGAATACTTGGAGTGGAGGAGAATTCCACAGATACCTTGTAAGACTCTCCAATCTACACGACTCTCTGCCTATTGATATGAACAAATTAATGAGTAAAATTTTTGTCAGTAACATTTAAAATAAATATTAACCAATTAAAATGTCAATTAAAATTTTATTTTCATATACAATTCCAGTTTGTGCAGCATGTTCAAATATTTAAAGATTTTGAAAAATTCTGAAAAATTAAAGAATAATTTTAAAATCCAAACTCTTAAAAGTTGATTTATAATCAATAACATTGTACCTTATTTGCATCCCAAACCTAGAATACAATGTAGAATTCTGATGATAAGACAACACTGGATATAAGTTAACACCATCTTACGTTTATCTTCAGTTTTAGGAAAAACAGGTTTTGCATGGAATAAATTGGTAACTATAGATAATATCCTTGACCTGTTATTTTCCTTACAAAAGCTTACAGGAGAATCAAATAACCAAGGGAAGAACTCAAAGCATTCAATGTACTAAAATACAGCTTAACTGAAAAATACGATTTGATATTTTTACTGAATGCAAAAAATACTGCAGGTACAAAGTCAAGATGTCACAGGCCCAATGACAGGTCAACCCTAAGTATGGGTAGCATGCATTTTTACGAATCTTTTAAAAGAAATACAAATTTGAGTATAATCAGAACAAAGCAGTATTTTACCTAAGGCTTGAAGATTTATCTGTGGCAACACCAACCCATGCCACTTTGAATATACAAATAGATGGTATGCTTAGCCATCTGACAATGCTCTTCTAAATATTTGGATATATCCAACCATTTGGCTGGATTTTATTTTATCAACTTAATATTGTTGGGTTAAACGTGATAGGTTTGGGGTTTTTTTTAAAATCCATTACTTTATCATACTTAACAAGGAAAAGGTTTTCTCCTACCCTTTAATATACCACAACACTGCAAGGTAAAGTGTTGTCCATGTTTAATACTCCTATTCAAAAACTTAATAGTGATCCTAAGTTCTCTGTCCTCAAGATATATTTGAGACTTATCACATCCTTAGCACCCTCTGTTTACTCCAATACATGATGGTCACTGGAGTTTGAGCTGATGGTTTGAATTACCCGTGTCAGCTTTTTTTGCTTACACTGACAGGAAATTCATGTAACATGACCTAGCCATAGTACTATCAATGAATAATCAAAGGTGCCATATTTTAAGCACTATTTTAAATTGCTTTGAAGAACATCTACCAGCTTTGCTTTTACAAATATAGCTTTATTAAGTAAATTGAAACCTTCATCTGCATTTCCTCTACTCTGTTCTCTCCTATTATTTGTGTGTAGTAGTATAACTAGGATGTGGACAAGGGGGGATGCCAGGATGCTGACTTAATAAGCGTACCAGTATGGTCCCTTCCTGCTCAGGCCTCTTTTCCACAGCAAGAACAGCCTTGTGCATCTTGGCCATAGGCAGCCAGGCAGGTGCAGCCCCATACCCTGTGATGTATCAGTGGGAGAGGGGGATGAGCAAGGTGAGTGGAATATAACCCTCCCTCTCTGGCATTGGTGTGGGAGGCTCAGCCCTGCACCTAGACACATATCTGTGGAGAAGGAGGAGCAAACAGGGCACCAAGACTGGCCTCAGAAAGCCTGTGCTGGGTCAGGCTGCTGCACCAAGTGTGCAGGGAGCCTCTCCCTCAGCTACAGCAGCCAAGCTCATGCTGCCACAGCAAGAGCTATAGCAGTTGCCACCCAAGCACAGAGAGCAGGGCAGATAAGAGTCTGTCCCCCTCTGCTTTCCAGTGGTCAGCATAATTCCCCCCTTTGCTCCCTCAACCTCTGCCCCAGGTGCTGAAGTATCTTGCTGCACCTCTGTTTGTATGCTTCTAGTCTTTAGTCTGAGTAACTATTTAGACTGACATGTACATTTGTTAGAAAATGCCATCAGCTCCCTTACTGAAGCAAGGGCTGTAGGGCTTACAAATCTCCTCCCAAAGTTCACATTGTGGACGTTGTACTCTCTCTCGAAGACAAAACTACAACAAATTTAGTGTTTTAAAGTCAAGCTGATTTTCAGCTCCAGTAAGATGGGAGAGAGACTTAAAAGCCTTTTATTAAACTTCTATAAATTTTGAAAGCAAGCAGAGCAATTTTCTATATTTTGTTTTCATTAAAACAAAGTAACAGTTGCAAATACAGATCCTCCTCCACCTCCCCACATCTTGTAACAGGGTCTGCCAGCACAGACATTAGCAACTCCAATGAGTCTCACTGAATGGCAGCGGGGCCTACTAAACCCCTGGCCTTCAGGCCAGATCTGGCTCACAGAGTCATGTCTGCTGGGCCACTGGGCTCCCCACAAGTCCAAGAATTTGGTGGCAGGGGAGCAGTGGCAGAGTTAATTGCTGCTCCCTGGTTGCCACATTTCTAGACCCAGGGGAAGCCTGTGAAGCTGGGACAGCACAAAGCCCATCTGGAGGAGCAAGGCGAGGAGGCGACAGTGCAGGGACTGATCCAGGTGCGTGGGGCTGGGGAGGCATGAGACCTGATATGGGGGTGCAGGGCTGAGAAGAGGCAGCACAGGGCCCAATTCTGGCATGTGGGGCTCGGCCCAATCTGGTCCATGGATCCACCACACTCCACTCATCTAATCCACAGGGCCAAAAGGTTGCGCATCTCTGGTCTACAGTAATGAAGCCCAAGATAAGAATAGGCTCAGAGATTATAATTAGCAGCTCAAGATAAAAGAATACAAAGAATAAGAAAAATAGTTCACATCTTTAGGAACTATCCTTGGATATATTCTGTGTACTACTGAGCTCCCCTCGATTTCTGTTTACTTTTAGGGATATGAGAAGTCTCAATATTTGTAGGATTAGGTTCTTCAACAGTCCATCACAGCAGCTAATCTTGGACCTCCTCTTTCTGGTCTCTTGCAGGCCTTTGACACACCAAGTGCCATCTTTTGAAAAACAATTAGAGGCTATTCAAACAAATTTGTTCCCAAGCTACAAGTTTTCATGGAATGGTTCATACCAGAACAGAAATAGCATTTCCTAGGGATTTAAGAGTCTTTGGAAATAGAAGAAACATTGGGAAAATATTTGCCAACTGGAAGTAGTTCTAGGGTTGGCTAGAAAACAAGAATTCTGTTTTGTAATTTGTTTTCATTTTGCACTGGGACAAAACAGGCCTTTGCAAATTTTGTGAAAGAGAGAGAAATAAATACAATTAACAATAGTCCAGTGATTAAAACATCCACCTATGATGCAGCAAACCAAGGGTCCAGGTCCTGCTCTGAATTAAGCAGAACATTGTCTTGAACTGGAGTCACCCACATCTCAGGTGAATGCCCATGTGCATGTGAGAGAATAGCTACCCCCAAAATACTTCATACCCCAAAAGCTTCCCTAACGTTTTGTTGAAGTTGACACACATCTGTCTTGGTCCAAAATTTTCATTACATTTGCTAATGAAAAATATTTTTTCAAATCATTCCCAACCAGCCCCAAGTTCCACTTAGTTTTCAAAGGTCAGATTTAACATGCTTAGTAAATAAAACCAACCAAAATGAAAACATGAATCCTCTGACCCTGAGTAAATTCTTAGAAAAGCTAGTAGGAGACTTACTGCAAGCCTCAACCAAAACAAAAATTCTAGACCTAGCTCAATCTAGTTCAGAGCCAGGACATAGGGCAGAAACAACTTTTGTTGTACCAGTTAAAGGATCTCTTGCTGTCACTAGAAATAAATCCATTCTCATTCTTCTCATTCCTGTTGTACCTAATATTGTCCCTATAGTCTTCTGCAGCACAGGAGGGCCATGTGGACTCATGCCAGTGACATGCAAAAGACAAAAAGTGACATTTCACCACTTAAGAATATGCTAGTACCACTGGGATGGCCCAATGCTTGGACCAAATTAATTAACTCCTGGTTGAAGGGCAGCTAGCTCAAGTAGAACCCAGGCAAGAAGACAGCTACATGATAGAGGTAAGGAAACACTTCTACAGGTTCACAGTCAAAAAGCTGTCTCCTAAAGTTGAAGATGCATGTCCAAAATTAGTTAAATCAGTCTGCAGTTTAAAGGTGTTCCTAGATTCCTGTATGACACTAAACTGACCCACTGGAATGCTGAACTAATGTTACTGACGGATACTGCTATCATCTCCAGTTAGCAAGCACACTCTCCCAGGGACATCAACTCGGTCTCAGTTATACCTCTGGCATCTCCCAGTCAGGCTACAGCAATGCAATATACCCTATGTCATCAGCATAAAAGAAATTTCGGTTAGTACAGAATGCAACGTAACCATGTTATTTAAGCAATGTTATTGTGGATCACATCACACCCTGTCCTTGGCTCTCTATCCTGGGATTTCCTTAGATCAGTGATTGGTAACCTTTAAGAAGTTGCAGGCCAGAACAACCCAGATCCGGTCTGATGTGGGCTGGGTGGCTTTGGTCATCAGAGAAGGGAGGTATGGGTGCAGGTTCTCTCATACACAGGCTGAAGAAGATAGCTGGGAGCTATGCCCATGCCATAGCTTCTCCCAGCCACAGAACAAACCACTACAGGAATCAAGGACCATCGTGAGCCTTAGCACCTTCCACTTCAAGTACCAGGAGTGTTTGTTTTTTTTTAATTTACGGCAAACAATACCAAGAATTATAAAGATGAGCATTGAAGTCTACTGGCTGCCATTAGGATTCTTCCATAAAGCTTCACAAGAAAATACTTTTTTCACATCTTTATTTTTATCCCCGTCATAAGTCTTCTTAAACGTATGCTAAAAAACGATAGCATGTAGGTAGAAAGATCTCTTATTAATGATGGAAATTTATAAAAAGATTTTAACGTCCTCCTTTCAGGCAAAGAAAGGAAAACTAATATAAATAGGATCATGGGGAGACTTCTGTACCACGAGAAAATGAAGATAGGGCTAGAGAGGAAGCTAGAGAAGAGTGAATAAAAGGGAACGAACACACACACACAGGTTTGTTTGTTTTTTTTTACCTTCTCCAATTTCAGAGTGAGACATTCAAAACAACTGAAGAGTAACACATTTAAAACTGCTGGAAGCCAAATATAAATTAAAAAAATGATTCAATAGTTATTTAAATCCTATTTAACAAAAAGTGATATAAACATCTTGTCTTTTAGGAAATAATAGTACTACTAACTGATTTGGCTTAGGAATGCACTTCATAATGTAAGTTAGTTCCATAATTGTCCATTACCAGGCTTCAAATCATCTATAACGGGCCACTGTTAAATGGACCATTGATCTGACTGGATATAACTCAGGGGTAGGCAACCCCCAGCATGCATGCCAGTGTGGGACATGAAGGCATTTTGCCTGTCACATGCACCTCAGGGCAGACATTGGGAGATCTACAAGGGCCTGATCCTTGTTGTGGCAGTGCAGCCCCAGCCCCTTCCCTGCCATGTGCCTCCAGGCACATGTGCACTTCCCACTGGCAATGAGCTGGGCTGGGACTCTGCAGACCCTAATGCAGCTGTGAGCAGTCCAGGCTCCATGGCAGGCAGCAGAGGGCCTACCCATACCCTGGGCCAGTTGTGGCTGGCAGCTGGGAGGCTGCAAGTGGTTGAACTGGGGTCTGCAGAGCCCCAGCCCAGCTCCCTGCTGGTGGCGAATGCATGCGCACCTCAAGGCAGATGGCAGGGAAGGAGCCAGGGCTACACTGCCACAAGGATCAGGCCCCTTGCAGCTCCCCCATCATCTGCCCCATCTCACCCACAATCCCTCTTGCTCCAAATTACCCCAGATCCCATTTTAGCACCACAGCCCCCACTATACTCAGACCCAAAACCTACTTGCCCCTCAGCCCTGACCCCCAGCCCCTCCTCATCCCATATCCCTTTGCCCCAAAGGCCCCCCTCCCCCAAAAGCCCTGTGACCTCCCAGCCAGCCCTCATGGCTCCCAGGAATCCTTCCCTTAAGCAGCTCTCCCAATCAGTTTCCCCTGCCCCTCATGGCCCCTGACCGTAAGGTAGGCATAAGAAATAACCACACCCCACAATATGGCCAGAGCCAGCCTCTACTGCTCAACACCCTCAATGTACAGAAACAAACAGCTGGCATCAGGGGAGGCCTCTTCAATTGCTTGCAGCACCCCTACTTGGGTAGACCAACCCTCTGGATCCACCAATAACCAAATTTATGTCACTGGGTCAGACTCCCACAGCCTATTTACTGCAGTGAATCACCTGGGAAGAGGTCACCACAGTTAAGTTACCTTTTTGCCTCACTTCTGCAATTTCCTCCTACCTCTGTGCCACAGCCACCGGACAGCTGGGCCTACATTCAACCCTGCCCCTCCCCTCCCAGCATCTGATTTGTTGTGAGTTTGAATCCCATAGGAACAAAGTCACCCAGTACAGCAGGGACGGGCAATTATATCAGGTGGAGAACCACTTAATAAGGTTTGGTGAGCTTTCCAGGGCTGCAAGGGTCCCACCCCTTGACAGTTTTCCTGCCCCAGGTCGCCATCTTCAGATCAGAAGTCGCACACCTAACCCTTAACCTTTGCCACTGGAACTCCCTCCCCTTGCCCCCCCAGAAATACTCCTTTTGGGAAGGAGGGGGGGGGGGTTCCACTTTAGGATCAGAAAAAAACAAGGCATACATTAAAAGTCAAATACCTACTAGAGCATATTTAAATTTTATGAACAATATTTTTGTCACGATTTGTGTTTGTGTACTGCATATAGAGGTGATTGCATAATCATTCAAAATAAATTCTTAGTCTTTTATATTGTGTGGGGATGTGGTGGGGTGTGTGTGTGCCTGTGGGGGTGACAGGATATGTTGGGGGGGGGGGCAGGGTGACCTACCCCCACACCTCCACATGGCCCAGAAGCAGGTGGGGGCACTCAGGGCTCTGCAGCCCAGTGAGGCCAGTGCTGCACATGACAGTGAGGAGTGCAGCCCCTGCTGGGTCACCTGTATTGCCGGTGCTTCCTGCACTCATGCTGCAGGGGAGAGGCGCCCCATGTGCTAGAGCCAGATGGGGCAAGGCAGCCAGCTCCAGCACATGGGGCTTCCCTGCCATGCCATTGCGGGGTGCACCACAATAGAAGCCCGGCAGGGGGCTGCGCTCTTCCCCACAATGTGCAGCGCTGGCCCAAGCCGGGCACCAGCACAGAGCACGAGCACCCAGAGCACTCCCGCCTGCTGATGCTCCCGCTGCTTCCTACCAGGGCAGCATGCCATGAGGGGAGTATGGGGCACACACCCCGACCACCGTCTGTGACACCCATATACTGCCCAGCCACCTCCACACTCCCGCCAGCCCCAGCCCCTGTCCCATGTTTTGTGCTCCACCCAGCTGCAGTCCTGCCCCTGGTGCGTCCCTCCCTGCTGCCCAAAGCAATCGGGACATGGGGAAGCCTGCAGCAGCATCCACACTGGGAAGCTGCTGCTGGCCAGGCAGGACTCTTCTGTTCATGAGGGTGGGAGCGAGGAACAATAGGGTATGTTGGGGGAGGCTGTATACATGGGAGCCTCACTCCCACTCTTGCTGGGGGAAGGGCTAGGTGGGGCACAATTCACTGGGGGCACTGTGGGCCAGACGAAAGTGTCTGGCAGGCTGGATCCGGCTCACAGGTTGTATTTTTCCTGTCCTAGTAGCACAGATGCGTAGGTAATGGCACACCTTTACTGGACACCCTGGGAGGATGAGCAGAGGAATATTACCAGGATGATTGTAGAAGAAAGGACAGCATAATTAGCAAAAATTCAAGGTGGAGTGATGAGCAGAATCAAGCAGGTAATTATGAGCCATGAAGTCAACTGACTACCTCAGCCCAGCCGAATACACATGTACCTGTCCCTGTGGGCAGTTTGTTTCAAACTGTGTGGGGAACAGGAATCAAGGAGGGATGCAACTGCACCACCCCCGGATCTACTCCTGGTTTGACTTGTTTATAGGAATAACCTTGGACTTCAGACTATATCATGACAAATTAGTCTGGTATAACTGTTAGAATAGCACACTGATTTCTTTGCTTTGAGGCTTGCTGCTTATCAGTGTATGTTATGAAAAGAGCATACTGACCATTTCATTTTTATGAGCACCCGTTTCTGGATGGGAGAATTTGCCAGGAGCAACAAAACCAAGTCTAAAATTGAAAGAAATATCAGATAGAACTGCATACAAACAAGTAAGTGGTAAAGGAAACGGCCTGAGCAGCTTTGATTTGATCTCAGAACACTTTTACAGTAGGAAAACATAAAAACCTTTTAAAAATTGAAGTACTTTAAAAAAAATTAAAATTAAAAATTAAATTAAATTTAAATTAAAATTAAATTTCTTTAAAATCAGTACATGGTTTTTAAGAAAAAAACTACCAGAAAATAGAATTAATCAAAAATAGACGGATGCAAACAATTAAAGCTAATAATGTCTTTTGACCTGCTTTTAAAGTTATCATCATTACCTTGCATAGTAATTGCCAAATCATACAAAATTTGAATGCAAGAGATTAATAGATTCATAGATGTTAGGTTTGGAAGGGACCTCAATAGATCATCGAGTCCGACCCCCTGCATAAGCAGGAAAG
>NW_005841951.1:2698290-2702445 GCF_000455745.1 Alligator sinensis | reverse complement strand
CCACCCAGCAGGTCATTCCCTAGGCTGTAGGTGTGCTGGACATTTTTCCTCCCTAGGTGCAGCACTTTGCATTTCTCCTTGTTGAACTGCATTCTGTTGTTCTCTGCCCATATGTCCAACCTGTCCAGGTCTGCTTGTAGTTGTTCCCTGCCCTCCAGTGTGTCCACTTCTCCCCACAGTTTTGTGTCATCTGCAAACTTGGACAGAGTACACTTCACTCCCTCGTCCAAGTCGCTGATGAAGCCATTGAAGAGTATCGGTCCAAGGACCGAGCCCTGCAGGACCCCACTGCCCACACCCTTCCACGTTGATACCAACCCATCCACTACGACTCTCTGGGTATGACCCTCTAGCCAATTCGCCACCCACCGGACTGTGTAGTCATCCACGTCACAGCCTCTTAACTTGTTCACCAGTATGGAGTGGGATACCGTATCGAAGGCCTTCCTGAAGTCTAAGTAAACGAGGTGAACCCCTACTCCTGTGTCCAAGTGTTTTGTAACCTGGTCATAAAAAGAGACTAGATTAGTCAGGCACGATCTGCCTGCTACGAACCCATGCTGGTTTCCCCTCAGCATAATTTTTTCTGCCAGGCTCTCGCAAATGTGAGCCTTGATAATTTTTTCAAAGACTTTGCCTAGGATAGAGGTGAGACTGACTGGCCTATAGTTGCCCGGGTCCTCCTTCCTCCCCTTCTTGAAAATGGGGACCACATTGGCCCTTTTCCAGTCCTCCGGGACCTGGCCCATGTGCCACGAGTGTTCAAATATTCCCGCCAGTGGCTGTGCAAGGACGCCAGCCAGTGCCTTCAGTACCCTCGGATGGAGCTCATCCGGGCCTGCCAACGGGCAGAGATGTGGTACACAAGTTTCATCATAGGTTTCAGAGTCAAGACTCTGTGCCACAATCCTTATTTTCAACAGGAAATGAAATGTAAGCTGAACTTCAGTCATGGTACTGGGCAATTACTACATGATTTGGGGGTTATATTTTTTTTAAATGAATGTAGAGGCTGTAGCAGTTAGCAATAAGCATTTCAGACTGTGCCCCCAGCCTTTCCACTTTAATGTCAAACAACTCTTGATATGAAGACAAATATTAAACTGTTTTTAAAATGGTCTATTTTGCAATAATAAAGATTGCAAGATACATGTAGAATAAACAACATAACAAAAAAGAAATGAGCAGTCAACAGGATTTTTTTCTCCTGCTTATTTTGCAACTTCTTAGGACATTGTACTTCTGTTTGTTAGCTGTCCCTCCAAATCTGATAAGCTGTGTCCAGTATACCTTTCACTTTCACTAATATTTCTTTTCTCCTAAGAGTCTAGAGTTTAGTAAGTTATTCTAAAATTTCCTGCTGGTATTTCTAGGATTCTGTTAGGTTACAAGTTTATCATTTTTTGATAATACCTTTTGAATGCTGCCTCCAATTAATTTCAAAATATTAGGGGGATGATGTAGGCATCATCATCGAAAAAGATCACCAGAGAACAGCACAGGGGACATGAGATAGGAAGGAAAATCACAGCGTCCCTTCTAAATGGTTAGTGGGAATAAACAGCTTCATCCCCAGCATACTATTATTAATAAATCAAAGAACAGGCTGAAGGCAGCCTTTAAACACCTTACAGCAGTGGTTCCCAAACTGCGGTATGCAGACAACTTGTCAGTGGTACGTGTTAACAGGTTTATTATAATTACTTTATATGACAAAAATTTTCTGGTGGTACTTGTTATATTATTTTAAATTAGTGGTGCACAATCTGTCAGAGTTTGGAAACTGGTGCCTTATAGCAAAACATCTCCTGCTTCCATCACCAATCTCAATTCCAGCCTTTTGTCTAATGCATTGTAAAATGTTGACACCCTGATGTGACTTCTGACCAGAAAGAAAATAAAAGGTGGGGAAGGGGTTAACAGGGACACTTACAATTCACCCCTTCTGTAGTGGAAAAGAAGAGCACCTAGTAAGGAAATCTGTTATGATGGAATCCCTATGGTGAGAGAGGAATGAGGCATATGGAGCTCATGACTTGGTGGAGAAATGGAGGGCACATAGTTCCTGAAACAGTGCAGAGAGGAGAATAAGGGAGCATGCATAACCCTTGTGGATACAGACATGATCGAGTAAGTGGCAGAGAGTCTGTACCATAGAGGCACACATGTGGCCTGTACCATAGAGGCACACATGCACCCTGACATGTGGAAAGATGGGTGGAGACACTAAGCTCCTGGCATGTTGGGAGGGTGGCAGAAGGTTCCTGAAAACAAGGGGCATGGGGAGGGCAGCACACAGGTGGTTTGTGAGGAGGAACACAAGGAGCTCTCATGGGTGCAATGAGATTGAACTACAAAAGCAAGGAAGCAGGCAAGCAGCTCTCTTGGTATTTTTCATTAAAAATCCCACCCCACCTCCCCAAACACTTGTACCTGGAAAACTGGCTGGCCTGGCTAAGGGGATCCTGGCAGCAAAGCCCTCTCCCACCCTGCATCCCCAGCACAGGATAGGAACACAATGGGGCTGTGTTGGTTGGGAAGTCACTTCCCCAATCACCATGGGCAGAGGGCTCAAAGTAGCTAAGCTCTCTCCCACTCCCCATACCACCATACAAAGAATGTGCCACAAAAGCCTGCTTTACTCAGCTCAACTGCAGTCAGGAACCAAGGAAATTTCAAACTGCTCCAAGAACAGTTTCAGTGCTGTTTCTTCTAACAAGTCAAAGCAACTTTCCCCAAGAAAGCCTGCTGGCACTGGCTTGGGGTGGGGAGGTAGTCAGCAAAGCCCTATCCACTCCCCCCCGCCCCAACTCTTCCCTACAGACACGACAGGAAGGGTGACAGGACTAGAAGGGATGCCTGCAGCTTACCATCTCCAGGACTTGTCTTGCCATGAGCTGGTTCTTTTGGAATAGCTGATCTATCTTGGGAGATCCATGGCTGGGATGCTGAACATGAGGTGGGGGTGGCAAGAACCTCTAATGCATGGTTGTCTAGACCTGGATCAACCCCCCTGGGGGGGGCTGCTAGCCCTCAGGTGAGTCCCAGCACTAGGAGGGGCTGGGACTCGGACATGAAGTTTATTGCTGCAGTTGATGCACTGACCTGGGAGGGCTGCATCTGGTCAATAATGGTCATGTCTGAATCCTCCTATCACTCCTGGATGTCTGTGTGAACTGCTGTGGTACCCATCATGTTTTCAGCTCTCACTGTGTCATTTACACCAAAGATGCAAAATAGTGCCTCATGGCGAGCATATGAGATTCTTTGCGCACCTAACTCTTGGTTTCTCTCTCATATCTTCATGAACTGTTGCTCAAGAACTTTGTGCTTAGACCAGCACTGGGTTCACTCCTGGTTATATCCTTGAACTGTCATTTCCTTTGCAGTCCTTGGATAGATGTATACTGGCTGATTGACTTGAGGAAACATTCAATTTCTCTCTCATCCAGATGGCAATAAGACTTTTTACCTCTTTCTCTTTCTAGTTGCTGCTGTGCTTGGACTATTCAGACTGGGCAACCCTGGTGGAGAAAGACAAGCTTTCTCTTTCCCGCAAGAGAAGGTTGAGAGGCGACTTTGTGGCTGCCTATAAGTTCATCACGGGGGCACAGAAGGGAATTGGTGAGGTTTTATTCACCAAGGCACCCCCGCGGGTTACAAGAAATAATGGCCACAAGCTAGCAGAGAGCAGATTTAGACTGGACATTAGGAAGAACTTCTTCACTGTTAGAGTGGCCGAGGTCTGGAACGGGCTCCCAAGGGAGGTGGTGCTCTCCCCTACCCTGGGGGTCTTCAAGAGGAGGTTAAATAAGCATCTAGCTAGGGTCATCTAGACCCGGCCCTCTTTCCTGCCTATGCAGGGGGTCGGCCTCGATGATCTATTGAGGTCCCTTCCGATCCTAACATCTATGAATCTATGAATAAGCTGTCCAGCAAAGGGAGGATGTGGGTTCCTAGACACATCTGGGGTGGGAGGTGGCAAGTAGGAGTGCACCAATAAAGATTTTTTGGCCAATACCAATTGCTGATTATTAACCAACCATATCAGCCAATACTGGTGCAATTGCCAATATGAAGCCAGGCAGCTTGGAGACCAGCGCCTGGCCAGTAAGTCGGTTGGGGGGGGGGGGGGGAAGGGGCATGGAGGGGCAA
>NW_005841951.1:2697798-2698264 GCF_000455745.1 Alligator sinensis | reverse complement strand
GGGGAACCAGCGCCTGGCCCGTAAGTCGGTTGGGGGGGGGGTGGAGAAGGGGCATGGAGGGGCAAATCAAGGTCCCCATGGTGAGGGAGAGAGTGGGGCAGGGGCTGCTCAGCCGGGGTAGGGCAGGGCATGGGATGGAGCTGCTGGCAGCTCATCCGGGGGTTTGCAGAGGGGACAGGAGGTGGCACCCCACTGCTGTGTGCACTCTTAGGGAGGCATGGGGGGCATGTGCTCCCTGGATTTGTGAATAGGGTGCGGGTGGGCTGCCCACTGTGGGCTTCTGGGCTGTGCTGGTGCTGCGCTCAGGGTGGGTGGGGCAGGGCAGGTGACAGTGGATCTGGGAGGGGGTATAGGGAGCTATGGTAAATTTTGGGGTGGCTGTATCCCACCCCATAGTCTCCCTCCCATCGTTGGCCCTGCCCATCCTGAGTGCAGCCCTGGCCCAGCCCCCTACTGAGACGAGGCT
>NW_005841951.1:2668814-2697751 GCF_000455745.1 Alligator sinensis | reverse complement strand
CCCCCCCCACAGATTTATTGTCCAGATGCTGCTGGGCTGCATTCCTGGCTGAGCACATACACATGGCATTCATCATTAACATTATCAGCTACACCAGCCAAAAAAAGCAGATTGTCAATAATGTCAATTTTCCTTTTATTGGTGTCAATCCAATATGGTGCTGATCCGATGCAATATATTGGTGCGCCTCTAGTGGCAAGCAAGTGAAATGGCTGACAGTTTCCAATGCTGGGCAATTTAAAGATGGGAATGGCTGCTTAAGGCCAGGGCAATCGAGTTTGGTAGCCTGGAGCAGAACAATTAAACAGACTGCAAACTGGGGTGCTTGGAGGATGGACGTGTCCACCAGCTCCATAACTTTCTTGTGCTACAAGGCAACAGATGTCCTCTGAGATAAGGACCAATAATTTATGACCCCCTATTGCCATGTAATCGTAATAGCATAAGAGGCAAAGACGTCTGCTGCTTAGGGCTCTGTGCCACAATAAGTGATTTTATGGTGGCACAAGGGTGGTACACAGCCAATGTCTTATTCTACCCTCAGAGTCTTCAATTTAACACACATTTCAAAAGCAGCCTTTCCTCCTTAGTAAATTACCGATCCAAGATCCTATAGATCTTGAAGTTGTAGGACACACCATGAATGTCACGTGCCCCCGGCGGCCGGGGGGGTCATGGTGAGCTCCCACAGGCAGTGGCAGCACTGTTGGCAGTGGGAGCGTGGCAGTGGCAAGCAGGGAGCTCTCACAGGTGGGCACAGCACTGTCAGCAGCGGGGGGTAGGGGGTGCCAAGTGTTGGCCAGCAGTCGGTGACCACCTGCAGACACCGCCAGCAGCAGTGGCGGTGGCCAGCAGCAATCACGGACCACCCACAGACGTCGCCAGTGGTGTTGATAGCGAGGGGGGGTGGTGAGCAGTGACTGCCTGTGGGCGCAGCCAGCCATGTTGGCGGTGCCTTTTCTCAGGGGGTGCACGTGCACCCCCTACACATCACCAATGGGGGACACAGCATCAACTACAGTATAGGCTGTACACAAAGTATTGTATCCCTGAGAACCTCCTATCCTAGGACTAAGAAACCCCTATCATTTTCCATGTTACAGATAGGGTGCAAAGACTTAAAATTGCCTAAAGCCACATGGGAGGAAGAAGAGGGGTCTGCAACAGGAATTGGAAACTGAATCCAAGTGCCTCTATGGCTGAATCTTGCAAGTAACCACTGGACAACTGTCTCTCTGAAGCTGTTTCATAAACTAGACAAAAGGCTTTGTCACATCTTGATCAGAAAAAATAGCTCATTTACAAAAGGTGGCATTCTAACCTACTTCACAGAAAAACTGAGCATGCAAGTACATCATTAGGCAAAAGCATCACAATCCAGTGTCATAACTAATAGGGTCTGCACCCTGGAATGTGGCGGTGGCAGGAAAGGCCAAGCTGGCTGCAGCAGCAGCCATTCTTGTGTCCCCTTTAAGTGGGTGCCTGGGGCTGGTGGTCTAGTCACCCATGCCTTGTTATAATACTGCCCTAATCATCCCAGCTACATGCAACTGAGCGAGGATCAGGCAACATACATCATCACACTGAAGCTTCCTAGCTTCATAGCAAAGCCTCTACAAATGTTTCAATCCCAGGAAAATCAAGCTACTTGGGTTAAAGTGACATTTTCCCCCAGAGGAACATTATCAGTTTCCACTTCGAAATGGAGGCACACTGGTAATACTCAAGTACTTAATAGCAAAAATACAGCAGTGCTATCTGCAAATCCATTTTGCAACCAGCAAATTACACACTACCTAAGCTCTTTATACATGTCAAACATCCCCGGCAATGGGAGTTATTAAGTTAGCATCTTTAAAGCTTGTGCTGCAGTTAAAGAAGATATGACATAGAAAACCTCCCCCCATTTAAATAAAATGAAATTCTCAAGGAAAGACAGAAATCTGTCCACTTGCTTTTTCCTTCACCTTATAAGCAATACAAATATAAATCTTTCATGTTTTCCTATTAAGTCAAGGGCTACCTGGATGCACTTACAACTGCATCACAAGATAGCAAATTATGAAACTGGCCACAGCAATTCCATCTTTTCTTCAGATCAGTGTTCTCATCTCATCCAGTGTGTTAGGGCCTTGGATCAAGCATACCTGGCTAAGCCAAGCATGTGAGCTACCACACCTGCCCCTGATCCCTGGTGAATGTAACTGCCCCAGTTCTCTGCAGCCAGATTGGTTGTCAAAAGCACCATTCACCCCTTATAATTACACCTGCAGTGCAACCTCAGCCTGCAGGCATGCCTTCATACAGGTTCAGTCTGTTCTGACAAGCCTTGCCTTCACTGCTGTCTGGTTCTCCTGGCTCGGCTTTGGCTTTCTCTGACCCTGATTTTCAATCACCCCATAACTTCAGCACCGGCCCTGCTCTCTCTGGTTTCCCTGGCATCCTGATGCAGCTTGGCTTCCTTGACCCAAGGAAGAGCAGTGGTCAGGAACTCAGCACCAGTTCTCTGACTCCTGGCTCCTTGGGCATATGTCTTGGACTACTGTCTCTTGGATCTCCCCTCTCAGCTCTGGTAACCTGTATCCCCACCCTGCTGACCCCCAGGGTGCCACTAGTGACCCAGTCAAACCCTCACATAGGATTCTTTCCTAAAATACTGTCCTCCCCCCGCCACAAATCAGTAGAAACCAGAAAGTTTTATAGAACCAGATACTTCTATAGGACAGATGCCCCAAAACTGAGCCATTAAAAACCACTCAGGCTGCCACATGAGGAAGAAATAACACTGTTGAAAATAAACACAACAGTAGTTCTTTACATACCTAACAGTATGGCAAAAAAAAGGTTTGCAAAGAAAATAAATGCTACCAGAAACTCAAGGATTTTGGCAGATTTTTCTTGAATTAAAATTTCTCTGAGATTCCCAAGGGAAAGAAGTTAGGTACTGAACTTGTGCTAATATGCTGAAAGTAATTTTGACAGGTTTTTTTTTTTCCAGGTTTTGGAAGAAGGGATTAGTAAGTTTCTAACACTGAGCTATTTATAAACCATACCTGACAACAACATTTAAGATAGCATTACATATCCTTCATCATTCAAAGCTGCTTTATAATTTTATGAGCCTCACACACAGTCAAAGAAGTTATTGAAACTCTCACGTTGTACTAAACATCTGCTGATGTTGCACCAGTATGCTAGGACATAGCAGCACTGATTCCACTGAGCTCTTTGATTTACCCATTGGAGCTCATAGGATTGGGAAAGATGGGGTAGGGAATGTTTCTTTTCCTTCATTTCATGGCTTAGTGTCTCTTCAAGCTTTCTGGTTTTTTTGACATACATTTTCTCTGCCTTTCTGGATTCTACATAGCCTCAAAAGAATCCAATCCAAAGCCTGGATCAGTCACTATTTCCCTGCCTTGCCCCTCCCAAAAAGGAGAAAGCATGCCTTGCTCCTGACCTAGATTAAGACAAGTCTTTTTACTCTTGGGTCTCAGTGTGAGCAGACATTTTGAAAGCTCCTCAGAACGTGAATCACAAGCACTAGGCACCCATGTGAGACTTGAGATGAGCAGGCTGAGAATGTCTGTAGGAGAACTTTTATGCTGCTCAAGTCAGGCTCCCCTTCTGGTGTTTGGGTATCTATTCAGAAAACATAATTCACTCCACTTAAAAAAAATACTGAGCAAAGCAATTAATAAGAGAGGACAGCTGGAGTACTCCTTTGTTTTAATAAAGTGTCCTGAGGCTGCAGGTCAAATGGCTGGTAGGTACTTCAATGTATCACATTACATTCAACCATTACATTAAAACTGAGGGTTACTTAGGTCATTGGAGAGAACTGGTCCTACAAAACAAGTTAAATGAGTCAACAGTCAGGTAGTCAGTCAGTAGGAGGCAGGATTGGCAACTGTCTATACATTTATGGACAGAACATAAAGAAAAACACAGCTGAAAATGCCTGTCCAGAAAAATGAAAACTAAACAACTGGAGCTTGACTGAAGATCCTTCTTCAGAAGCAAACACCAAAGGACAGACAAAGCAGTACATTGCTGTCTGGTGTCTGAGCAGGAGCACAGCATCCTGCAGGAACCATAGTCTCAGGGCTTTGTAGCCCTGCCCACTCCCAGCCATGTGCTGCTGCTGCTTCTCTGTCTGTAACAGTGTTGTGTCAGAGGTAGGCAGAAAGCAGTCCTTCTTTGAGGGCCCATGCTGGGACCAGAATGGGCAGCATGGTGTGGGTATGGCCCTTAGGGTGTGGGAGTCAGCAGAAGACTCCTGTGGTAGGGGCAGCAAGATGCACTCAAGCAGGGTTGCCAAATCGAGACAATTTTTTAAACTGATAATCTTCATATTTTTTTTTACTAACAGCCAGATTTTTTGTTTCTTTTATCAATGTTAGTGTTAAGCACTAAATTTGAATATGGCCCTTGTCCAAGGCCTAGCAGAAATTTAGTTTTCTATTAAAAAGAAAAAAGAATTTGTCTTGGGTTGGCAACTAAAGTAGGAGATGTCTTAGCTGCCTTCTCCTCCATCAAGACTTCAGGCTCCCTTTTACATTTATTTGCAAAAGAAAATCACAACATTTTCCTTTGGAAAGATGTGAAATTTCCAAACTCTCACTTCAACTCATCCCAGAGTTTGAAAAACTCCAGAGTTGCAAAGTTGCACTTTCCAGACCTTCAGAGGGCATGAGAGTTTCTACCTCTGTTGCACTGGCCTCAAGCTTTGGCTTAGAGCAGCTGCATCTTTGTCTCAAGTGTTTATATTGTTCTAGGTTGATATCATCATGGACTGCTTTTTTCTTAATACAGCTTGTTTTTTCCTGGTATTTCTTTAGCCTCTGCTCAATTTATTTTTGGTTGAGGTTCCAGAAAGGTTTTTGGCCGAGAATAAAGCAGGTTTTGTTATTCTCAAACAAGAGTGGCTGTCATGAGGCAACATATAGACATTTTATACTATTGTCTGCACTTTAACTCTAGCCAAAATACCAAAAACACATTTCTACTGCACAAAGAGAAGAAGCAGTTCAAAAAACCCAAACAAACCAACAAACAGCCAAACAAAAGCCCACTACCTTTTAACATTGTTTCCGTTATTCTCCCTTTTTCCATACTGAAGAGAAAGTCTTAAAAAAATTCTCTGCTGCAAGGATTCTTATTACTTGTTCCCAATGCCTGCTAAAAATATCCAAATCAATACCCCTCAAACTTTGCAAAACTTTGGGCAAAGACTCAACAATGAAACAGTCTGCTCAATTGGACCATAAAGAATGTTGGGTGGGAAAATGTTTTCAGCCTTAACTGCAGCATTAACTAAAAATGCTAAAGCAATTCTATGAACAGAGCACTGAATTACTCTCAACAGCCATTCTAAAATGCATTAATCTCAGTAAGATATATTATAAATAAAAAAAAAAAAAACTCATTTAGAGGAGAAAAACATGTTGTAATTGTTTACCTTTTATCCTATTAACTAAGTGGCAGACAAGTATAAAGTAATTCAGTATGTACAGTACCATTCGTATGTTCCTAGTTATTTTTATTTTCACACAAAGAAATATTTCTACTATTGAGGGAAGAACTGGTGGAGGATGTGAAGGTGATGGGTAACTTGGGAGGAAGTGATCATGATACAACAGAATTCCAGGTCCTGAGATAGGGAAAGTATGAGGGCAGCAAAATTAGGATACTAGATTTTTTTTTTTAAATGTGGATTTCATCTGACTTAAGGAGCTAGTGGGCTTGGTGTCACAGAAGGATAGATTGAAGAATAAAAGGTGCCTAGGACGGCTGGGAGCTTCTAAGGGGCACAGTATTGGAAGCCCAACAAGAAACTGTCCCAACACGATGGACACACAAAAAGAATGGTGAGACACCAATGTGGCTGCACAAGGAGCTTCTAAAATGCCTCAGATGCAAGGGGAAAGCATACAGACAATGGAAGAATGGACAGGTCACCCAAGACACATACCACAAAATGCAAAAACCTGCAAGGACAAAAACACGACGGCAAAGCACAAGCTACACCTGGCAAAGGAGGTTAAGGACAAGAAGAGGTTGTCCAGAAAAGGACCAAGGAAGCTGTGGGTCCTCTGTTAACAAGCCAGGGGGAACTCCTAACCAAAGACACAAAGAAGGCAGAGCTATTCAACAGCTATCTTGCCTCACTCTTCACAAAAAAATTAAGCTTCAGCCAGACACCTAATAGGCCTCATCCAGACAAGCGCACACATGCCTCTTGCCCCATCTCAAACCCCATTGAGATGGGGCAAGAGGCATGTGTGGGAACAAAAAAATGTTCCCGGCACTGCAAGTTAGACCCCTGGATATCCAGGGGTCTAAAAAAACTGAAGTTTAAAAAAGCGGAGCAGAACACGGTCCCGGACCGTGCCCCGAGGAAACCGGAGGCTGGCTCCTCCAGGGAGATGCTCTGGCTGCCGGAGCATCTCCATGGTTGGCCCCTCGCCCTGGTGCTGAAACAATATATATCAATAAAACATTGCCCAACTGATCACTGTCTCTCTGTCTCTCACTCTCTCTCTCTCTCTCTCCTTATAGTGGTCTTTTGTTTCAATTGTGGAGGAACACGGATTTTGGGGTATTTTACAGAGTGACTTTGGGAAATTTTCTTATCAGGGATTTTTCAGTTTTCCAATAGGGAACACCAAAATTCCTGCTAGGGAGGTCAGTGGCAGGACCCTGCCTGCTGAGCTGGCATCTTGGACCCAACTGGCTGTGGCTGACCTCCTGGCCAACTGGGGCCAGGAGGACATGCTTTGACAGTACAAAGCAGGCCACCACACCCGGAACATCTTCCGGGCAATAGTTGCCCAGGTGGCCAGGCATGCAAGTAGTGCCACACAGAGCCCACCCCTTCAGCCACAACCCACTGGCAGCTGGCCCAGAGGGGCAGATGCCTCATCCCTGTCTGGCAGGTGCACAACAGGTCATAGCCAGGCAGCAGCCCCCACTGCCAGACTGCTGCAGTAGGTAGAGGGTGCAGGGAACTCTCCGGGCTGCTTCAGCAGTCCAGCTGGCACACGGGGTAGTGTCCCCAGGTACCAAATGGCCGAGCCCCAGAAGCTCCCGAGAGCAAGTAGCCCCGAACTATTTGCCAGGGCAGCTTGTTGTACTGCTGGGGCCAGGACAGGGCAGCTTTTTATACTGCTGGGGGACCGCACAGGTGCTGCCTCCGGGCTTTAGCTCCCTCTGGCTGCAGATCTGGGAGGAGCCAGGCAGGGTTATTTTGCCCCAAGTGGCACAATTTGCTTCTCAACAAAGTGCATATCCAAGCACGTGCATTGGGGCAAAAAGCCCTGGCTCAAATTTGCACTGCTTCTATTTGAGCTGCTGCGAGCGCACGTGCTTGCATGTGTGGATGCGCCCATAAGGATTATCTAGCTAAGGAGGGGGGCCAAGCTGAGGGAGGAGATAAAATAAATGGCCAGAGAGATTTTCCTGGGTTTGAATGAATTCAGGTCAGCAGGGCTGAATGAGCTTCTTGCAGGTCCTCAAGGAACTGGCAGAAGAGATCTCAGAGCCCTTGGCAATGATCTTCATAAAGTAGAGGGAGATGGGCCAGGTACCAGAGAACTGGGAAAATGCCAATGTAGTGTCCCTCTTAAAAAAAGGCAAGGAGGACTCAGGGAACTACAGACCAGTTAACCTCAGTACCTGGCAAATTACTAGAGCATATCCTAAGGAAGACTATTTGCAAGCATCTGGAGGAGGAAAGGCTGATTGCAAGCAGCCAGCATGGATTATGAAAAACAGATTGTGTCAAACAAGCCTGATCTCCTTTCTGACAAATAACGACTTGAGTGGATAAAGTGAATGTTGTGAATATAGCATATGTGGACTTCTGACAAGGCTTTTGACAAAGTCCCGCATGACCTTCTCATAAACAAATTGGAGAAATGTGAGCTGGACAAAACTACTTCAAGGTCAATAGACAACTGGCTCAATAGCCATAAGCAGAGGGTAATTATTAATGGTTCCCTGTCAGAATGATAGGAGGTTTTGAGCAGTTCCACAGGGGTCTGTCTGCAGCATGGTGCTGTTCAACATGTTTATTAACAATTTGGATGCTGATATAGAAACCTTCTTGAGCAACTTTGTGGATGACAAAACAGAAAGATTGTGAAGATGTTGGAGGATTCAGTGCAATTCAGAAGGATCTCGACAGACTGGAAAGTTGGGCCAGAGCTAACAGGATGAAGTTCAATGTGGACAAATGCAAAGTGTTACACCTCAAGAGGAATAATCAAAAACACAAATGAACAATGGAGAACACCTGGCTAGATGGTAGCACTATGGAAAAGGAGTTGGTAGGCCACAGTCTTAATACAAGTGCAGTGTGATGCAGCCACACAAAAGGCGAACATTGTTTTGAGGTGCATTAATCCTACTGTTAGCTGCACGATACAGGAGGTGATAGCCCTCTCTACTCAGCACTGGTTAGACCTCATTTGGAGTACTGTAAGCAGTTCTAGGCTCCACATTTTAAAAAGGACATGAAGAAAAGAAAGAGTCCAGAGGCAGGTGACAAAAGATGACCAAAGAAAATGAGGAAATGAACACACAGCGAGCCATGCTGAATCAAATAAATGTCTGTGTCCCGTGCCCCGTTTTTTCTGCTGTATGTAGCAGGGTGTTTTTAAGCCTCCCCAGAGGCATTAGGTGTTGGCTACAGCTAAGGCTAGGGACTTCAGTGGGGGTGTGCCAATTCTCCTGCTAGAAGCAAAGCCAGAGATTCCTGGCTAGAGGGTCTTGACCTCTGCTCAGGGTCAGACTGATCCCCATATTTGAGACCAGGAAGGAATTTTACCCCATGGTCAGATTGGTATGGACTGTGGGGCTGTTTCCCTTCTTTGTAGTGGGAAAGTGTCCCTCTACCCAGGACCTCTTTGCTGGATCCAGACATGCAGGCACTTGTGGTTTGCGGCACTGCAAACCTGTTTGCAGTGCCACAAACCACGAGTTGCACATAAATCAGTGTGTGGTGCTGCTAATTTGCAGCACCTTAGCAAAAATTTCTAATGGGATTTTCTGATAGCAAAAAAACCAACCTGGAAAAAAACCCAAGCCTAAGTGGCAAGTGCCGGGACAAATGCAGAGATGGAGAAGCAGGCAGCTCAGGACTGTCTGCTGTCCCATCACTGTGCGTAAGACTTGCTGCTCCCTTGTCTCTGCATCCCTCAGGACAGAGGCTCTGCTGCAGAGGCACATGGAGCCCCGTTGGCCTGGCTGGGGTGCAGCGTGCCTTGAGACAGGGGACAGATGCTGCCTGCTCCCCCGTCTCAAGGCACCCTGCACCCCAGCCAGCTGCTCTGCAGCAGTGTGCCTCAGCGTGGGAGTTGCACAGCGAAGCCCCCACGTTGAAGCACATGGAGACGGGAGCTAGCCAGCCTGAGGTTGCCTGCTCCCAGTCTCGAGGCACACTGTGCCCCAGCCAGGTGGAGAGCAGCTGGCTGGGGCCTCAGTGCAGGGGCTCCGCAGCACACAGAGATGGGGAGCAGGCAGCCTTGGGCTGCCTGTTCCCTCATCTACACGCTGCTCCCTGACTGGCCAGGACACAGGGTGCCTCAGTGCGGGAGATGGCAAGCCCCTGCTGAGGCACCCTGTGCCCCTGCCAACCCCCTCCTGCAGCACATGGGTAGGGGCGGGCACTGCGGCACAAAGTAGCAGCACAAATTTGTGCCACTACTATTTGTAGTCATGCCCCTACTCATGTGGATCCAGCCCTTGAGTGCATATTGACAATATTTTATAGAAGCAGGATGTTGACTGCCATGGCTCCCCTACTTTACCCATGTCAGGTTAGGGTGTTAGGTCTATGCTGTGCCAGTGTTGAGGGTAACCTTTGTAGAGTTTAGATTATGGTTGTATGGGATGTTTTAGACAGGGATAATCCTGCCTCAGGCAGGGTATTGGGTTAGATGACCTCTGGAGATCCCATCCAGCCCTACTTCTCTATGACTGTACTAGAAATTTGGTATCAGGTCCTGAATCTACTTGAATTAAAATTCCAGATCTATACGAGTTAAGTGTTCAGCACATACATAACAGGAAGGTAAATAAGGAAACTTTAGTCATGGAAATGCTAACCCCATCTCCATAGTTACAGACCTACAACAACATAATATATTAAAGCATTCCAAATCTCTTTAAAATTTTAAGTTTAATGGCAGGACTAAAAGAAAACTGATTCAATAAATATAGAAGGAACATGTTTGGAAGTGGAGATTTTTTTTGACTCTACATCAAATCTGGAAACTCCTTAATGTCCTTTTCTAAAAAAAAAAAAGCCTTAAAATCTTGGGAGAAGTCAGGTCACTGACATCAATGAAATCTCTTCCATAACTATACAAATAGGCCCTTGAAAAGCTAAAGACAATGGAATTCCTATCACGACTGACAGATGAGGTGACTAAAGACCGCATGCTCCTTACTTCTCTGATTTTATTCAAGTAGCCTCTGGGACCTATTTTTGAGCAGTGCGTCTCCTTGATTAAATTCAGTGTTAAACACATATTAGATAAAGACATACACCTAGACATACACATTAGATAAACACCTACAAAAATTGAAGCAAATTTGTGAAATTTCAGAAATGTTCAAAAAAATTTGGACAGTAAAAGTACTTGACTTATAAAGTGTCGCCACAAACTTTTAAATTTGTTCAGAAATTCACAGGGGGAAAGTTTGGTATGAAAAGTGTACTGGTTCTGATTTAGTAAATTACAAGCTGAAAGCAAGTATACCCAGCATGCATTCACCACTGTGTGCACACCCCCTCCCTCTCTCACTTCCTAATAACTGACTTTAATAATAACCTTTATTTAACATTTCTCCAAATGTGAAATTAATCTGTTATCCCCATTTTGTAGGGTAGGAAATCAAAACACCAAATTTAATTGATGTCCTTCAAGTCACTTGATAAGTCTGTCAAAAACAGGATAAAACTGTAGGTTTTCTGGATTCCAAGATGATGCCTTGATAAAGCTCCTTGAAAAGTGTCTTGCACATTTCTAATAAGCCCAACAGCATATAGTATATGAATAACAAGAGACATCTCTTGATGAGGCAGCTAAAGTTTTAATTAATAATCCAAGCAAAGCAGCAGAACTATTATAAAATGAAATAAGCAGCCCTAGTTCCAACAATAAATTAATGCCATTTTTTATGTGCAAAGAAACTTAGGATTTAGTTTTGCACTTCCCTAGCATATACCAAGCTGCTGTAGTACAACTCACGAGCATTTCTGGCAGAGGAAGAGGCAGTTTTATAAACTTGGGTGCCTCTTGCCAGGATTATTAACAAAAGAGGTGATGTTCAAATACCAGACATGGCAGTTTTTTCCTTTAATCCAAGCACTTTCATGTCTAAAATTTTTTGTTTTGGCTTTTAAGAGGGAAAAATACCTACTCTACATTTATGTGGAGCTCTCAAGTTCTCTCTTTCATAACCAACAGCTCCAGGCCAAACATAAATTTGAAAGAAGTGTGTGTCTGATTGTGTCCTTATAGAACAGTCTATCCGTCTCAGGACTGCCCACATCTGCAACACTGTCAATCTGGAACCCTTCAACCCTTCCACAGGTCATGCAGCCAGAGACCCCCAAAGCCAGAGCATTCCCTGAGAAGAGGAAATTAGAGAGGTGGGCAAAATTACTCTCAACCAAAAGGAACCTAAAATGGGATGAGTCTGGAAACAACTAGCTGGAAACTGTATGGAGTCAACTAACAGCAAACTAAAGAAGGGAAATTATGTTGATAGGTTGAGTGTCACAGGTATTCTGTTTGGTGGCAAATCTGGTTGAACTCATTTGAGGCTTGTTTGGATCTCGGAGTGAATGAGCTAGCACGTTATGTTATCCACCAACTGCAGGTAAAACTGCTCAAAAGGGACAAAAGCCAATAGCAAAGATTAGACTTGAACAACAGACAAAGTCTGCTATTGTGACTGAGGATGGTGTGAGCGGTGTCACATTGCAGAGTAGTGCTGCAATGCTAGTCAGCAACACAACCCACAGGAACAGACTAAGTTTAGTTAATGAAGAAAGGAAGCCTTGAAGAAAGGAAACTCACCTCACCTTGGCTGGATCGACACGACTTCAAAAAGGAGTGACTGAAGGTGTCAGAAGAGTTGCAGCAGGAAATTCAAACAGGAGTTATGAAGGAGGCCGAGTAGGACTCATTTGGGTCTCTGGCCTTTGTTGCTTCAAATCAACCCCCTCTCCCCCACCCCAACCACCAGCCAGGAAAGTCCTCAAGGTCGGAAATTCTGCTGGACCCCTCCTACCTGTCAAGACTTTCTCTCTCTTTGGGAGGGGCAGGGGGTCCACTGGAAATCCTTTAAGTGTCTGCTTCCCCTTTTGCCCTCTTCCAGCTCAAGGAAAGAATATGAGTGAGCACTCCCATTTATGCTTGTGCCCTAGGATCAGAAAGCAGGACCAAAATAAAAGGGAGTGGGCAGGTTGTCTCTGGCGGGCAGTGCCGTAGCGTGATTTGCACTGTTTGTTTCTGATCTCAGGAAGAGAAGAAAAAGAACCCAGTAAAAAATGTTTTTGCTCTTACACAGATCCATTTTTGATTTGTCTGAGTCTCCATTTTATAGGAATAAGGGTGCATCAAGTTTTTTTCCCTTTTCTTTTTTAAATAAAACCTGGACTACATTAACCAACAGTGGCATGTTTCACTAAAGGCAAACAACAAACCAAGCTGACAGACATTTCCTTAATTTAGGCAATGCAGCAGCAAAAAGCCCCACAAATTTACCTCATTTCCTCTAGTTCAAACATGAAGTTTACCTCTTGTGATCACATCAACAGGGAGGCAAAGCTGGGGAAGGATCCTAAAATGAGCAACATGATACAGCAAATATCAGGAAACTCTCAGCTTGTCCTTGCAGAGAGCGCAAATTCACCAAAATACATAATGTTTCACTCACATGACAGAGAACCACTGACAGCACAGCTGAATAAAACAGCAGCATAAGAAAGTACTGTTCATAATAGTTCATAGGGGTGTGCAAAGTGGGCCCTATTCGATTTGGATTCAGATTCGGCCCGAATTGGGGACAGCGATTCAATTCATTGATTCAGATCACTGTCTCTGATTTGGTTTGGCCGAATCCGAATCTGAAGGTTCGATGCTGATTCGGACATAGACACAGCCTTAAAAGTTTTTTCTACAAACCTTGAGGTAGCAGGCATGGCTTGTGATCGCTGCGATGCGGAGGTGCATGGAGCATCCCACAGGACTGCGGGGGTCCTTCTATGTGCTTGGCAGCAAACCTGGAAGTGGATCAGAATTACTTCCGGTCCACTTCCAGGTTCACTGGGGAGCACACGGGGGCCCCCCCCTACACCTCCCTGGCTCGGTGATTGGCCACAAGGGGAGCCCGGGTGTAAGTGTACCAGAAGTGCTTCTGGTCCACTTCTGGGTCTGCTACCGAATGCACTGAGGATCCCCCACGCTTCTGTGGAACACTCCATGCACCCCAACATCGCAGTACTCATGAGCCCCTGATACCTAGAGGTATGTAGAAAAGACATTTAAAGCCGTGTCTATGTTCAAATCGCCAAATCTTTCTGAATCAATTCGGAGGATTCCAATTCAATTCAGAGAGATTAAGGGGTCCTTTGATTTGGATTCAGAGATTCGGCCACCGAATCAGACCGAATCTCCGCAAAATCAAATCAGGGACCAAAGCTTTGCACAGCCCTAATAGTTCACTTTCATGTTACATGAACTGCCAGGTTCTCAAATCAGCACATTGTGCTAGATGCTGCACAAATATTTAAAAATATGGTCTACACCCAAGTCTTAGCATGTCAGTTGTTCCAGGCATTTCTTGTGCAATGCCCCATGCAAAATGAAGCCCAGTCCCCTTACTGGAGATCAACAGTACTTGCATAACATCACTGAGTACAACTCTGTGAGGATTCCCCAGTACAGTACCTTTTTGGCTGTAGATAGGATCTGGCCATGGAAAACAATCTATAGCCATGACCAAACACAAGTGCATGGCTGCACGCTGTTTCAAAAATGGCCAGTCAGGTGAAAATCTGAACTCTCTCATTGCATGAGGGGTCAGATGAAGACATTTCAAAACATAGCATCTTCTATAACTTGCGTCTGCACTGCCTCCATCCTGTTGCTGTTTTCAGAATGGGAGTGGGGAAAGGAAGTGGAGGGAGTTCAGTTTCAGGTTTTTTCAGTCCATGCAAGACTGGATGGGGGAAGGCTCCAATATACTCATCCCACCCCACAGTGCCAGCTGGGGAACCCCTAAAATGAGTTCCCTCTGCTCCCTCCCATTCTGAAACAGGGACAGGCTGGGAGAGAGGAGGGGCCACTACTAGGGGAAACTGGCTCACAGCCAACAGCTAGATTCCCCTCCCCCCTGGAACCAACAGTGAACTTCTGTTTGTTCCGGGGGATCGTTGTAAATCAGAATGCTTCCTGAAAAGTGTTCTCGTTACAGCAGGGAACTGCACTTCTGTCTGCACCTTTTGAGAAGGCTCACATACTCGTCCCCCTGCCCCACCCTTGAAGGCGTGACTCTTCAGTGTACAAACAAAAACATGCCCATCCCTCATGGGATCTGGGTAATATGAAATGGTCATACACCAGTCCTCTCAGAGTTCTAGTGACTACAACATAACCAGTTTGCTCTTGCATAACTAATAATAATGGCTTCTATTTGCGCAGCGTCTTTGATCCTACAAATTGCGATGCACAGTATACACAAGATTCACTCCACCCACCACTGAAATGTGGTCTTCTGTAGGGTGCTGCTGTTTAACATGCATGCACAGAAGTCAAGTACAGCAGAAATAGGATACTTATCCATCTCATAGGGTAAAGTAGAATTAATGCAAACCACATGACTTTAGACTTGCACAGGTGGAGGAAGACCATCTCTTCCCTGGTTTTGGTGCAGCTGCTGAATTCCTACAGTGATGCTCCTCAGTTAGGTTTAATAAGGCGATCTAGCAACTGATGCTTGGAAGATCCAATTTGCACATTCTCAACTAAGTACCACTGACTCTTACGGTGTTTCTCCTTCTCAGCACTACATTGCCTACCCTTGCAGGCTTGGCTGCCATTTCTACCTTAGCACCACAGGAAGCAGTGGTGAGCAGATCAGACAGACAAGGAGACCATGAACTGAGAGGGAAGGCTAGATGGAATAATGGGGGTGGGGTGGGTCTTGAGTCTTGAAGAACTGAAGGTAGAAAAGAGAATTTGAGGTATATGAATCTAGAGGTAACACACAGGGGACAAGATAAGTAACTGTCATCCAATCTCTCAAGTAGCCTTGAATGTTTGGGGTTAACAAACAAGAGTTCTTTCACACACATGAAAAAACACTGTCATTTTCTTTTGCATGTTTCTGCTTTGTCCTACAAACAACATGAGGACACAGTTAAGTGAGGGCAGAGAAAATGTACGTAATGGGTAAAAACAGATTTTACCAGAAAAGCAGGGTTAAAACTCCTACTTTTGAAAAATGTACCACTGGAATGTACTGCCCACATGTAACTACTGTTCAACCACTTGTGACTACGACACAGAGCCTCAAACTATGCAACACACCTGCTGCAATGCCTGCTGTTTGATGGCACATGTGCAATGAAAGATTTTGCAAAATACAATAAATGAGCAGAAGCATGAATAACAAAATAGTCAAATGTGGTGTAGAGACACAAGATGATAATGATGATGACAACCTCGGGTCAGATTTATAGCTCATCCAAAAAGTGTACCAGTTCCCTCCAATATGATTCTGGGGTATTGGTTCAGTATTACCTCAAAACAAAGAATGCCACCTAAATGAATAATCAATAATATATATGCCTTAGCACTTGTGTTCCATCTGAGTATTGAGGTAGACAACTCTTGTAGCTAGCTTGCAAAATACAACTGAAAGATACCACACACTACTATAATCAGTACATTGATCTGTTATTAATAGACAGTAAGAGAACTAACACACTTGTTTGTTTGGCTTGAAAACATTCTATTTAATTCATACAAATAACTACTAAATAGAAAAAGTAGATTAAAACAAAATAGTTATTTTTTCTGGCAGAGTTTAAATGCACATTATATAGCTTAGAAGAAAAATGCATTTTCCCCATGGCATTCGTGACCTAAAACTCTACTGACGTCTTCCATTGCTTTCATTTCTAGATCAGTAGGATACTAGATGCAGTGTCATGTGGGTAATGGCTATATATGTTCTCCATCTGAACTGAAAATATTTGTTACAGACCACACACCTACAAATGTGAAGCACTTAAAATGTGACTATCAAGTTGTAATATGATGATACAGAAAACAAATTCTGTGCCAGGTTATATTGTGTTACAAAAAGATTTGTGTAAGAAATCATGAAAGAGGCCACATAAAAATAAGCTTTAACTTTATGCACTTATTTCAGCTTTTTTAAAAACTGACAAGTGCACTGGTAATAAATAATTTGCAAGTTTTGTATAAACGAGAATTTCCTAATGTTCAGCATTACTGTAAACTTCAGTACACATGTAAAATGCAGCTAAAAAAAAATCTGACAGTTACTTTTTCAGTTTGCCAAATTGATTTCCTATATTTCAGGCATAGATCAATGGAGTACATAACCAATCATATTTTTGGCAATTCATATCTTTAAAATTAACAGTGACAGTGCAAGTAAGGAATGCAAAGAATTCCTAGTGCAATAAAGAAGAGAAGCACAGGCAATATTGCTGATTAAAATTTACCACTTCCATGTGTTTACCCTGGGAGTGACTAGGAGACAAAAAAAACAAAGAATAAAAACAAACAAAAAAGTCTATTAAAACCATTGTTTAATGCCCTGATCTTGTCTTAGAATTTCTCTGTCTTCCTTCAGGCCACTACCTTTGAAACAGTACTTCCACCATGAGTCTGTATAGCTTGACCATTCGTGAAATGCCCATTAAAGTCAATGAACAAAAGTTCTTATGGTTCCACTGCCTCCCAAACAGATGGCTAGGTAAGAACTTCTGCCACTATAAAGAAGCCATTTGGGACCCATTCTAAAACTTGTCAGGCCAGAATACTTCTGAGCCAGACAAAAGCCTTCCATCAGGATTGCTCCATGAAAAAAAAAAGTGTCAACAGTCAGCTTTCAGCTTATCTAAGGAATTATCAATTTTGGTCAAAGTCTTTTTGATTCGCAGGGCTGTTAGTCTTGCTGATGGGTTTTGATACCAGCATTCTTTCATCAGTTTGGCAAGAGATGTTAATGTCTGGAAAGAGAATAAAAACAAAAAGTCACAAATCACAAACCAACAAGCTTCAGAGACTTTACTTACTGCCTGATTAATACTCCAAGATTGAGAAGCTACAGTGCAGTTCATTGCCACCTAAAAAAAAAAATCTGGTCCTCAAACACAAAAAACTCTATAGATGTGTAAAGTATTGGATACGTAGAAACTATCCAGTATTTTAGGAAGATGGGGTCCAGAGGATGCACTGACCAGATGAAAACAAGAGATGATGTCAAACTCAGATAGTTTTAAACATTCAAGAATACAGTTTTACTAACAAAATACGTGTTCTTGTATTTATTTTCAGCTTAACTTTTTTCTGTAAAATCAGTGTAGAAGTCTAAGTTCAATACCCAGTGCAGCTTTGCATTACCAGGAAATAGCTGTCTTCGTTGGCAGCACAGCTGAGGACTATACAACTGTAATATTTTGTAGGCCCTGGACAAATAATGTCCACATGCTCCATTCCCTCATCTACACTACATAGATTTAACCATAAATTCTACCACTTCAGAAACAGAGAAAAAAATTGAGATTTTTGAGGACACAACTAAATAGAGTCTGGTGAAGAAAAAGAAATAAAGGAGCTGTAAAACAGCCTATACCAGAAGAAAGAAGTAGGAGATGATCTGATGTTTCAAGACATGAACTTGGACTTGCACACTTACTGGGTCTGAGAACCATCTGTTGGGAATGTTTGGCCTTTGCTGATCTACGCAGACCACTTTTCTCATATCTTCAAAACTTGGGTCATTAGGAACCAAATCATAGAATGGTGGTTTATAGTCTTCTACAATACCTAGAAGACAAAAAGGCTTATGTTAGTGCACTGTTGTGTTTTAGTATCTTCATCAGTAAGACAACACTGCTACACAGAGGATGAGGTTACATGATTTAACCGACTGAGACATGCAATAATCTTTCAGAAAAGGATGGTGTGGAGTGCTGAACAGCTGTTACAAAATGGAATATTACCACTGTATGTGTAGTTTTGCATTTTAAGATATTAAATTAGTGCGCAAGAAGCCTGAGAGGCAAACAAGAATCATCTCTATTTTGTAACTTGAGAGGCTAAACACACAGAGAAACTAGCTAACTTGCCCAAGGCAGAGCTACAATCAGAACTCAAAAGAATTACAGAAACAAACACAAGCATGATTATCTACCCACGCTGCTTCCTAAATCACTATGGATGGAAAGCCAGTGAGGTTCTCACACATGAGAGAATCAAATGACAAAAGGTAAGAGGACTAGATAGCTTTTAATGCAAGATACTTTCCTGATGGCGCTCTCAAGCAAAAAGCCGTTGTTTACTCCTGGTAAACAACTAAAAAATGTAAAGTCAGTGTTACTTAAGCACTAATACAGTAAGTGTACATTTCTTCTCCTGACGTATTTAATAGAGTGAGGCATTGTTAATCACAGATTTAACCGCTTTCAATCACTTATAATTGTATTAATTATATAAACTGACTCTTGTGTCCTTGTGAAATGTATGTAAATTCACTAAATTTCCAGACAAGTGGGATTTCTGTTAAGAAATGACAAAAAAAATTATTGGCCTTGCTAGGTAATCGCATGCAGTCATGATGCATGGAGAAAGACAAAACACAATTAAGTCTTTTTGCACCGTCACACTGCCATCTCAAATAAAGGTATAGCTCACTGTTACATATATACATACATACACACACACACTTTTTTTTTTAAGTCACATGTCATCACAAAGCCAAGTTACTATATTTCTAGGAAGAAGTAAAACTGTAAAGTTGATTTCAAAACTACAGAAACTATAGCTGAGTTATACAGGTAACAGTTACAATAGCATGTACATACAAGCACACACCTGTGCGTGTACGTGTGCACACACATGCACACACACACTTTAAATCTACGGCTTAGAGCTGGCAATAGCTAAATGGAGTCTTCCGCAAGGACTCCAGCTGTGTTCAGTGTTGCCCAGCCATACTGAATGGTAGCAAGAGTAGTTGAAGCAGCTAGTCAGAGCTGCAGGTGATGTGGGAACATCAGACAAGGGAGGGTTGAGTGCCTCTGCCTTTTGTGTCATAAGAGACCCACAGCATACTTCATTTCATCACTGCATTATTGGTTTTGAGGGGTAAATCACGCACCACATATTTCCTTGACACATGAAGAAAGACAAAAAGCAATGAAGTCCTATATACACTCAGGCTGTTGCTTCAAAAGAAAGTTGCTTATGAAATGCTGCTTTTTCTCTGAGGATATATATCAACTGACCTGACTCAAACCCAAGTTTGGCTCACTACTGCTGACAAAACAGCCAAATGGGCTGTCAGAAGTTGTCTGAAAAATACTGTGGTCAATGTGTTTAATGATGTGTACAGTGACTGTCCTAGATAGAATCATGTGCTGTAGAATAATGGAAATATGAAAGGTAGTGAAGGAGTTGTCAGTGGACTGACATCTGACTCCCCAAGTATCTCTCCACTATTCATCCCCCTTCTCTCTCTTCCCACCCCCCCCAGCCTGTCTCTCACCCATCAACTCCTCAATCTACATTTTCACTGACTACCTGTTCTGTATGCATAGTAGCCCAGCCTCTGGCTTCTTTACTTTTCATTCCATCCAGGAAGAGCACACACCAACTGCTGAAACTTCCTTAGCCTGACGAAGGGTTTTTGAACCCGAAAGCTTGCTTAATAATTGTTTTCCAACGATTTAAGTTGGTCTAATAAAAGATATCAGATTCACCCAAAGACCCTTGTCTGCCTATATCCTTAGACCAACACAGCTACAACCTACACCCCTGCAGCTGTTAACAAGGCTGGTGAGACATGATCTAGGTCCCCTAGCCCTGATAATTTAGCTCCATGATGGTTACAACAACTGCAGGCACATGTCTCTCTCCTCCCTTCTGCTGTCCCTGCGCCATTCCCAGATCATGCTCTCCATCACATCACAAGCAATCCCAATGTATTAGTGTTTTAGAAGCTACTGGCATTTTAAAACAGAATAGTAGAAAATATTTAGTGTTTTAGAAGGTATTTGTACATAAGTGATCCTTGTTTCTGGTGCCCTCAGCTGCCAAGTACATACATTGCAGGTAGCAACCTGGACTAAACAATCTAAACAGTCTGTCAGAGACCCCCACTACATCCCTCTACCTACGTGGGCTCTTCAACCACTGTTTTGGTCATGCTTCTCAAGCCAAACACCTGACCCACTGATTCAACAGTCTCTCTTTCTCAGAGGTGTGAAACAGCCTATTCTAGTCTGAGCTGGAAGACCATCCTACAGAGATGAATGCAGCTCATAACAGCACTTCAAGGTGCTAACTATGCTATTCAACTCAATAGATGTTCTTAAATCAAGGGGTGGGCAAAATACAGCCTGTGGGCCAGATCCAGCCTGCCAAGCACTTTCATCTGGCCTGCAGCACCCCTCAACAAATTGCACCCCACCCAGCTCTTCTGCCCACGAGGGTGGGAGCAAGGAACCCATAGACTTCATAGACATTGGGGGCTGGAAGGGACCTAGTGATATATCACTGAGTCCAGCCCCCTCCCACAGGTAGGAAGTCAGCTGGTATCAAGTGATCCCAGCAAGAAAAATATCCAGATATTTCTCGAAAGAGTCCAGAGTAGGTGCTTGCACCACCTCTGGCGGAGTCTGTTCCAGACCCTGGACACATGCGTTGTAAAGAACTTTTTTCTTATGTCTAGTCTAAATCAACCTTCCTGGAGTTTATGGCCGTTAAATCTTCAGGCTGGGGCCAGGGTCGCTCCCCACCTCCCCCCACTGCTTCAGGTGGGGGCAGGGGCCTTTTTCCCCCTCTCCCCCAGCCACTTTGGGCCAGGCACCATTCCCTCCCCTGCCTGCTGGCTGTACTTGTGGGGGACGTCAGCCCCTGGCTCCAAGGAGCAGATCCAGGGGGTGCGGGGGTGAGGCCAGTGCCCCCCTGCTCCATCACCTCCATTATGGCGGCGCTCCGGTCCCTGTCAGCCCCCTCTGTCTCCAAGGAACCCCGCTCCCCTATGGCCCCTCAGTGCTCACTATCACTGCGGTGCTCCGCTGTCTGTCCCTGTCTGTGTAAGGCACTCTGGCTGCTGAGACAGCCAGTCGGAGCATGAATAAAGCATTACAGACCGGTAGACAGACAGACAGACTCATGCTTTTATAATATTAGATTTATTTGCTCCTCTCCTAACACCTCACTTATCTCTCATACCTCCCAACACCCTTCAAAAGATCTGGTGGCACACTGGTTGAGAATCCTGGTTATAGGCTTTAATGTGAGTTAACCAATCGGGATTTTTACCCAGCTTCCATAGGGGACCCAGTGCTGCCCTCTCTCTTTTCTGTGGCCCTTTGGTGCCACCCCATCCCACCCTCACATGCTGCAGTTGGTCCCTAGGGGCCTGGCACTGTCCTCTTCCAATCCTCGTGTGCCAGGATTGGGCCCTGAGGGGCTCAGCACTGCTCCTTCCTGCCTTCCAGGATTGGGTCCTGTGAAGCTTGGCAATGCTTCCTCCCATCTTCTGAATGCTAAGATGGGGCCCTTGGCCCAGCTCCCTGAGCTTGGTACTCCATGCAGTGTGCCAGGCTCAGGGCTCTCCATGGGTTTGGAAATTTGGTAGCAGGGGAGCAGTGCCATTGCTCTCCAACCTTCTGGACCTGTGGGGAGGGGAGCCTTGTGGGCGGGCTAACATGGCACCGTGGGCTGAATCCAACCCATGGAATAATAGTAAATTCTATACTATGGATTTGCTAGTCTTCTGGTGTACCACTGGATACATGACTCCTTGTGTTAATCGTTTGAATCAGAATAGTAAACCTTACATTCCTGTTTTGTAAACATTGACTTACTTGGGTATTTCAGCTTTTAAAGGCCATCCCTTCTGTGAAATAAGCTATTCTGTCTGAATGATCATTTGGAAGAGTCAGCACTCCTCATTGCTCACCTTCTCAGTTGTTGATTAGAGTAATGGGGAGCATAATATAATGGCTTTTCAGCAGTCTTTGTGCCTGTCATCTGACACTGTCCCCTTCCCTAGCACTCTTGCTTGTATATTCGCTTATCTGTAATATTCTAATCTTGCTGACCATCATTACTCATTACAGAGAATGAAGACCACATAGTAATCCTCACAGTTTCAACTAGTATTTTTGTGCAAAGATATGTTGATTTCTGAAGGGAAGCCATGCAGTGCCCCAGCAGGAACCAAAAGGTGGCAGGGCAGGCAGCGCGGAGGGAGGAGCGAGGCAGGGAGGAGGAGGGGAATTAGTACCCATAGCCTGTGATGTTAAAGAAGAAAACAGCAGGTGGCTTAATGACTCATCAATTAAGCAATTAGCTGTTTGTTCACAGGTGCTCCCTCCCTCCCTCCCAGCCTGGGGCTTCTTGTGGGCTGTGTTGTCTGGTTGGACTTGCCACCACTGCCGCCTCCTTCCCTCCCCCAAAGGATCCCAGGAGCGGTTCCTAGCAGCACCAGTGTCTGAGCTGCTGTGTTATCGATTAAACAGTTAACTGATATAGAGACAGTTAAACAGATAAATTTTTAAACTTTGATTTAGTTGCAAACAGCTGGTTCCCATATAGGGAAATTTTTAAATATTTCCGTTTTGAATCAGGTTCTGGCATGCTATGAATTATATTTTGCATGCATTTAGGATTGGTATTTTACCTATTGAGAGACTTGTTTTCTTCCCCTCTTCTAAGTGGAAAAGAGAAGGATGTCATAGTTCATAATGACAATTTTGTTATGATAGTGTGGACTAGAGGTTATCGTGCTGGGTTGGCATAATTCAGCAGTTGTTCTGGAGCCAGCAGTGATCTCAGTGGGTCCATGAAGTTTGACTGTTGTTGGTAGCTTAAAACATTTTAAAATTGTTTTCATAGAGTAAAGGCTAGCTCATGTTTCTTGCATCACATTGTTAAGTATAAGTGACAGTTAATTTTAATCACTGTAAACTGAAAATATTGAATTAGAAGACTAAATGAAAATAGTAACTTAAACCCATAATGTATTTGTAGTGATAAAGAGAAAGTTTGCCTGAAAATGTCAATTTAGATCACAATTAGAAAATAAATTAACAAAAACACTTTTCTAGTATTTGATGGCTCTTTGAATTTTTACATTCAGACATTGTAAAACTATTCCCCCCTGCATATTTTAAACTCCAGTAAAAACAAGTTTTACATTGCCCTCATTTTGAACTGGGTATCACTGTAGGATGATCTGAGGACGCATCTTTGTTAATTCCTCTGGAACTCACTGGAAAAGACTGGGAATTGGCTGCGGGTAGATGGAAGGAATTAATATTCTTCTTGGAAATAAAACAAAAATATGCTTAACTCAGTATCTCAAATTTAGGTTTGCATGTAGTAGACCTGCCCTTCTGTATTCATATCAAAGCTAATAATAAACTTCATATAAATATAGCTGTCTCTGACCCAATTTTACTTTCAATGTAGTGTTATGATCAGGTAAAATCATGAACTTGCTGCCTGCCAGTTACCTTTATTCTTATGTGTATCCCTCCACATTTGTACTTTTATGATATTTTATTCTTTTTTTTTTGTAAAGTATTTGCCAGTCTTTAACGATGTTAAAATGACTGAACAGACTAGAAGTAGAATTGAATTTACAAGTCCATTAAGTACAACGCAAGTCAACTCTGATGTTGTGTTTGGATCCTTTTAAATGATCCAAGGTTGCCGCAAAATTTGGCTTTCTTCCTTTTGCCATGTGTGCCCTTTTATATTATCTTACATGTTTTAGGGCGATAAAAGCCAAATTGAAGGCTTGGAATAGGCTTATCCAATCTTTTCATGCAGTGGCTTATTGCCGGGCCTCCTATTGCACCTCAAACTTATCCATGCCTTTTTATGTCTAATATTGAGCAAAATATTTATGGAATAAGGGAGATTAGTTGTGGAAGCACTGTATAAGTAAATTAAGAGACTTTTATGTGAGGTGGGAAGTTCTTTTCTGAAACTCTTTTGCTCCCCAGTATTTGGAAATACTACAGTAATACTTCCTTGGGGTAACAATATGATGTGCCTGGTAGTATTCTGTCATGTTCCAGATGTGTCTCCTTGCAAATCAGTTTAGCTTTCAGTTTTCTCTTTTGGTCCCCTTCATTGCATTCTGATATATTTGAATCCTTTCACCATTCTAAAGTGAGACGAACTCTTTCTTGTAGGCATAATGCAAATGCCAAAGGTAAATAGTATTAGTCATCCAGGACCCTAAATATCCTTTTTAGGCCTGGTTTATGGTTTAAAACAGTGGCCATAGACAGGTGCTCATTTCTCCTGGTAAGAATTTCTGAGAAATTCTTAGCAATGGGAAAATTATTCAGGAGCTGGAGCATACAAGCATTCTTGCCCTCAGCTGGAAAGCTACACAGGTCAGCTCTCCAACCAGGAGGCACTAGAGAGTTGCTCCATGAGCTACCTCAGCCCTTAGGAGGTTATAGTACTTGGGTACCTTTGTGGGGGTAGTGGGTACCTGTAAATTTTAGTATCTTTGGACTGGGCAAGTTCAAAGCATTAGCCAGGTTAAGTGACTTGAAAACATATGGCATATCAGTTAAAGCTTATCACTCAAACTGCAAGTCCTACAACCTGGCTGCGCTCTTACTGCTCCTTTACAGAGAATCCTAAACACTGAAACAACTGTGTCTGAAGGAATCACCCTGTAATTTGTATGTTCTGATTTACAAGCGTAATGTGGACTCAGTTACTTAATGTTTACCCCTCCTAGTGCATTTGAATAAGAAAAGAAAAAAATGCATTAAAAAAGTAGGGGTGCACTGATACATATTTTTTGGGTTGATACCGATGGCCGATTTTAATGAGCCATATTAGCCAGTGCTAATCTGATTGCCGATACGCGGCCCAGCAGCATGAAGAGCAACGTCCGGCTGGTAAGTCTTTTGAGGTGGGGGGGCAGATTGAGGCCCCCCCCAGTGAGGGAGGAAGTGGGGCTGGGGCAGGCGCTGCCCAGCCGGAGTGGAGCAGGGCATGGGATGGAGCCATGGCTCATCTGGGGGGTGTGAGGAGGGGGTGTGTGGCTCCCACAACTTCATGCACCCCAGGAAGACATGTGGGGGGAGGTGTGCCCACTGGATCTGCGCACTGGGTGAGGGCAAGCTGTCACTGCAGGCTTGGGCCAGGGGCAGCACTGGGCTCTTCCCGGCAGAGGGGATGGGCTGGGCTGGGCTGGGCTGTGCTTGGGACAGGCAGCAGTGGCACTGGGAGTAGGGGCTATAGCGAATTTTGAGGTGGCAGTAGCCCCTCCCCCCACCTTCCAGCACCACTGCCTCCTGCCCCAAGCGCAGCCTAGCTCAGCCCCTCTGCCGGAAGAGCTGGGCGCAGCCCTGGCCCGCAGCAGCAGCCTGCCTTTGCCCTGTGCACAGATCTGGGGGATACATGCCCACCATGCCCTCCTGGGGTGTGTCCAGCAGCAGGAGCTCCCCCCCTCCCCTTGCATTTCCCGGATAAGCTGCTTGCAGCTCTGTCCCGTTCCCTGCTCCACCCTGGTTGGGCAGTGCCTGCCCCAGCCACACTTTGTCCCTCACCATGGGGGCCTTGATCTGCCTCCCCTGCTTCTTCCCTCACAACAGATTTACCAGCCGGATGCTGTGCTCCTGGATGCCTGTGTGCTGCAATGCAGCTGCGCGCATGCATGGGGCATTTATCAGTGACATGATCGGCCACATCAGCCAAAAAAAGCTGACTGCTGATAATGTCAATTTGCCTTTTATCGGTGGCGATACAACATGCAACTGATGTATCAGTGCACCTCTCCAATAAAGATTTGGGATCTCTGCCTTCCTTACTTGCATGGCAATGTACTATCTGATGGTCTCCAAAAGGCTTTCTTGTCTTCCATGTTAAATGCCAAATGGCTCACAGTGGCACGTGTCCAAGCAGTGTTAATTCACAGGCTACCGCTGGCAGAAATCTAGAGTTGGTAAAGCACAATGTGCTACCTTTCCCCTTTCAAGGGTTTTATTTATTTATTTATTTTTGGTGGGGGTGGGGAGTGGGACTGACCTGCAGGAATGATACCGGGAGAGGGATTAAGATGGGGTGCTCAATTATTTCAGGTGGAGGGCTGCTTAATGAGTTTTGGTGAGCTGTCGAGGGCTGTGTTGGTAGCCCCCCTTCCCTTGACAGTTACCTCACCCCCTGGTCGACATTTAGGGACTGGAAGTCCCACCCCACTAATCCCTAACCTTTGCCACTGGAAGTCCCTCCCCTTGCCCCCCTCCCAAAATACTCCTTTTAGGAGGGGGGTTGCTATCTTAGAACCAGAAAAAAACCAAATTATACACTAAAAGGCAAACACCGACTAGAACGTATTTTAATTCTATTATTACAAAACTATTTTTGTCATGATTTGTGTATGCATACTGCATGGGTTTTCAACCTTTTAAAATAAGTGTAGTCCCATTTTAAAATAAGCGTGGCTCCATTTTTAGTAAGCGTGCTCCCCCGGAGGTGATGGTGGGGTGACAAGCAGCCAGATGCCGAGCTGGGGGAGGGGGGGGACACGCCAGATGCAGAGCAGGGGTGTGGTGAACGGTGGCAGTGTAGTGTCTGTGCAGCCCTGCTCCTGCGAGGCAGTGGTGCGGGGTGGCAGCGCTCCATCCCCACTTTCCCCTGTGTACCCCTTGGGACCTTTCAAAGTACTCCCAGGGGTACATGTACCCCCGGTTGACAACCTCTGGCATAGTGTATAGGAGGCGATTGGATAATAACTCAAAAATAAATTCTTAGTTTTGTATATTGTGGGGTATGTGTATAGTAGGGTGTTGGGGTGTGTGTATGGGGGAGATTTGTGTGGGGGGGTGCTGCCGCTGCCTGCCACACCATCGGAGTAGTGTGTGGGGGGGACATCCCCACACCCGCATCCTCCCTCACACCCATGAACTGCCCAGCTCAGCTCTTGAGCTACTGCCACCCCCTGGGCGGGGGCTCTGCACTGCTGCTAGCCCCATGATCTGTGCTTCTGCCCAGCTGCAGCCCTGCCACTTCCCTGCCTGCTGCCCGGAGCGAATAGGAGGCTGGGGAAGTGGAGCAGGTCCCCAGGGGCTGCAGCAGCAGCAGCATCGCCCAGAAGCTCCGTCCCGGCAGCAGCACTGGGCTGGGGCTGGCAGTGGTGGTGAGGGGTGGGGCCGGGCCCACTGGCAGCACCGGAATGAGACTGGGACCATGGACCTGTGCGGGCCCCGGCCCCGTGTTGCTAGCAAGCCTGGCCCTGGCCAGCACCACTGCTGCCAGGCCGGGGCCATCGGCAGCGCCTGGATGGGGCTGGGAACCTGCTCAGGCCCCAGCCCCATCCTGGCACTGCCAACCATCCTAGCAGCCAGCTGGGGCCAGGCAAGGCCCAGGCCCCAGCCACAGCAGTGGCCCCAGCCCTCAAAACCACCGCTGCTGTTGGCAGCATGGGGATGGGGCCTGCGCAGGACTCGACCCCATCCTAGCACTCCCGAAGGCCCTGGCCACATGCTGCCAGCAGGCCCCAGCCCCAGCCAGCACCACTGCCACCGCCCACCCCAGCCCTGTGTGGCCCCGGCCTCAGCCCGGTGCCACCGCCGTCCCATCCCAGCACTGGTAACGGGCCGGCTGCAGCCCCAGACCTAGCCCTATGTTGCTGCGGGGCCCAGCCCCATGCTGCCAGTGGGCTCTGGCTCCAGCTCCAGCCCCACGCTGCCCATGGCCAGGCCCCAGCCTCAGCCCCCTGTTGCCCATGGGCCCCAGCCCCAGCCCCATGCTGCCAGAAGGCCCTGGCCCCACCCCACCCCCCCCCGCTGCCCCTGGCTCCAGCCCTGCGCTGCCCACAGCCCCAGTGGGTGCAGTGCAGGCACCTGCTGTCTTCCTGGAACCCGAAGACAACCGGGGCAGGGAGGCAGCAGCTGTTTGCAACCTCCTGGCTGCAGAAGCCCAGGTTCAAGGTAGCTGCTGATAGCCATGGAGCCTGGGCTGCTCCCAGCAGCAGGCTGAGATGACAGAAGCCCTGCTGAGAGCAGCCCAGGCTCCGTGCCTATCAGCAGCTACCCAGAACCTGGGCTGGCTGCAACTGGGAGGCTACAAACAGCTGCTGCCTCCTGGCCCCAGCTACCTCCCAGCCCCAGATCCAGCCCTGAGCTCTAGGGAGGCAGCAGATACTGGCAATGATCCTCACTGTGCTGCCCTTACTGCCGCTTCTGCAGAGCAGCATGTGAAACCCAGCACATGCAGAGCACAGCGGGCGGCGCAAAAAGCTGTCTGCCGCTCCAAGCTCCCCTGGCCACACTTACCCTGCAGGCGGGGACAGCAACGAGGGGCTCAACCCTGCGTGCTGCCCACGCTGCTCCTGTGCACACAGGGGAAGTGTGACCTGGGCAGTGCAGAGTTTGCAGCAGCAAGCAGCTTCCCTGCGCAGCCCCTCCACACACTGCGCTTGAGAGAGCTCAGGGGAGGGCAGCAGGGCCGGGAGTGCAGTGCATGTGAGGGCAGCACATTGGGAAGCACTGCCGGTATGTGCTGTGGGAGGCAGCTAGGGAGCACTGCTGGTCTGGGGCTGGGAGGCAGCTAGGGAGCTGCCTCCCTGGAGGCCAGGGCCAGGAGGCAGCAGCTGGTTGCAGCCTCCCGGCC
>NW_005841951.1:2655574-2666918 GCF_000455745.1 Alligator sinensis | reverse complement strand
GCCGGGTTTAAGGATACCTGCTGATAGCCATGGAGCCTGGGCTGCTCCCAGCAGCAGGCTGAGATGACAGAAGCCCTGCTGAGAGCAGCCCAGGCTCCGTGCCTATCAGCAGCTACCCAGAACCTGGGCTGGCTGCAACTGGGAGGCTACAAACAGCTGCTGCCTCCTGGCCCCAGCTACCTCCCAGCCCCAGATCCAGCCCTGAGCTCTAGGGAGGCAGCAGATACTGGCAATGATCCTCACTGTGCTGCCCTTACTGCCGCTTCTGCAGAGCAGCATGTGAAACCCAGCACATGCAGAGCACAGCGGGCGGCGCAAAAAGCTGTCTGCCGCTCCAAGCTCCCCTGGCCACACTTACCCTGCAGGCGGGGACAGCAACGAGGGGCTCAACCCTGCGTGCTGCCCACGCTGCTCCTGTGCACACAGGGGAAGTGTGACCTGGGCAGTGCAGAGTTTGCAGCAGCAAGCAGCTTCCCTGCGCAGCCCCTCCACACACTGCGCTTGAGAGAGCTCAGGGGAGGGCAGCAGGGCCGGGAGTGCAGTGCATGTGAGGGCAGCACATTGGGAAGCACTGCCGGTATGTGCTGTGGGAGGCAGCTAGGGAGCACTGCTGGTCTGGGGCTGGGAGGCAGCTAGGGAGCTGCCTCCCTGGAGGCCAGGGCCAGGAGGCAGCAGCTGTTTGCAGCCTCCCGGCTGCAGCTGGTCCAGGCTCTGGGTAGCTGCTGATAGCCACGGAGCCTGGGCTGGGGGACAGGGGCAGCAGGAGCACAAGCAGGGCTGGGGGGCACAAGCAGGGCATCCTACCATGTACCCCCGCCCTTGTTTTGTTTGTTTTTCTGGCATGCTGGCACTCTGGCACCTTCCAAGGTAGGCATTGTGGGGGTTTTCGGCACTCTGGCCAAAAAACGTAGCCTATACCTGGGTTAAATATTAGGAAAAACTCCCTCACTGGGAGAGTAGTAAAACACTGAAACAGGTTACCCAGAGAGGTTTGGAATCTCCGTCCCTAGAGGTTTAGAGACCCAGGTAGTCAAAGCCTTGGCTGGAATAATACAGGTTGGGATGGTCTGCTTTGAGCAAGGACTTGGACTAGATGACCTCCTGAGATCTCTTCCAACCCTAATTTTCTATGATTCTATACAGATTGCCAGTGTCGGGCCAGGCCTCTCTTGGTCTGCTATCTGGTACCATGTAAGCCAGTACAGCCTGTTCCATGGTTGAGCTGTTGGCAATTAAACCAGTGCTCCCATGTGGGCTTGCCTAAGTGAAGAGGGTATGTGGATACCCAGCAGGACGAGAAGCAAGACCTGTCAAAGGGTGGATGAGCTCCTTGTGAGCCAATAGCCACCAATACCTGGAGAGGAGATGGGTGCCACCCTGGAGAAGAAACACCAATCATGCAAAACAACTCAACTAGGGTTGTTAGAGCATCTAAGGTGCCCCACAATGGTTGCAGTGGCCTTGGGACTGACTTGATACAGGCTACAGACATAACAATGTACATGTATCCCGATACAGTAGTTTATAAGGTGATATTTAATACACTAGTGATACATGTTGTTTCTTCACCAATTTAAATAACTATTCACAAAGGATCTGATGAAAATTTAATTAAATTTGTTAAAATTAAAATGGCAAGAATTATTTTATACAAACTAAAAACACTTCCTACATATAACTAAAGAATTTCAGATTGAATTCTTTTCTACCCTGATTGAGTTTCTTTGTGAGGCAGGCTGACAGGTTAAGTTAAAACCAAAAAAACTGTGAAGTATACCTTAAGTATTGTCGATCCTGTCAAACAGCTATTAGCAACATTGCTTACTCAGTCACATTGAGGCCAACACTTTCTCAACTCATGCATATCAGCTTCTCCCCTTGTCTTGGGTAGTGTTACCCATTGCACAATTGGTTAAACTACTACCCATCCAACAAGCCTCTCATTAAGGCAGTTGGTAATTAGATTCCCAATCCCCAATGTTCAGAGATTGTTAAGAAAAAATATGCAATTTCAGACAAAGTTCATAACTTAAAGCTGAGCATAACAACCTCATTGTTACAGATTGAATTCTCAAGACATTCAAATGACATGAACTACAACCCAGAGTTTCCAAATATTGAGAAATACAATTACTGAATCTCCATGACTCCTTTAAAAAAGTTTGCCAATAAAATATTGACAAAAAGGATCCATTCTCCTCTTTATAACCACAAAAGGGGACTGGTCACAACTCTTTTACTATCATTTTCTCACTTCTCTAGTTAACCATCTCTTGCAGTCACTTCATACCTATGTATCATGGTTCAACAGCCAAGTGTTTAAAGAAGCAAGAAGTCCCAATTCTAATTATCACCCTCTCCACAGTAGCAGAACAATACAGATCTTAATGAGAAGATGGCTGAAATTCAGATAGCAATACGAGTGCTGCTTCTAGAGCTAATCACAGGATTCTAATTCAATTCCATGGGAACAGGTTTTATTTATTTTTGGCAGATTTAAAGAAATGAAGAATTACTAGCAACAGAGCCACTCAATTAGCCCATCCTGCTTACAGCTCCAAAGGAAGAATTCTCCATGTTAGAATTCTGCTCAAGGTTTCAAGCTTTTTGAAAAGACTTTATTCTGGACATCCAATAGTCATAGATTCTTATCTGCTGTACTCTTCTCTGAAAGTCTGCTTTGCTTAATAAATTAGCTCACAGGGACAATGTGGTATTGGGGGGGGGGGGTTGGTGCTAGGGCCAGTTCTCTGGCTCCCAGGAATTAACCAGGGAAATCTGGCTTTGGGGAATTTTCCCATGATAGCCACAACTTCAGAGGAGCCTTGCCTTGGCCAGCTTTGCAGCATTTAGAGTACATGGAGATAACCAGCTGCCTAAGGGTTATTAAAAACTGTCACACCAACCCTCATCCTGATTAGAACAAGACACTTTGATAAAAGAGCTGTTACCTACATTATAGTTAGGATTGCAAACTGGCAGAAAAGACTTGCTGTGAATGGCACATTTAAACTTGCTTAAGTTAATATTTTTAAAATTAACAGGGGGATAAGGACATGGAAGAACAAAAATGTGTTCATCTACTTAGTTAACACATACTGCAATAGGGCAAAATCCTAGTGAAGACCAACAGATTTTTGTATTCATGTGCATTAGACTTGGTTGTCTAACTTCTGAGTGGCTGGGGACCATGGACTCTACAGGTCCGCCCTCTGCAGGTTGTGCCCCCCTGACTCTTGAAGCACGGGCAGACAGAGGAAGCTGGGAGAAAGGAACAGGAGCAGCAGCAACAGCAGCAAGAGCAAAGGGGGGAGCAGTGCCCGAGCATGTTGCTACATGTTAGTTAACATAAGTCTTCACTTCCAAAACCCTTCATAATCCATTTCTTTCCCACCTTTGTTTCATTCGGTATTAAGGGGTCAGCTTCCACAATGCCAGCCTCCACTGGTCTGATTTTCCAACAGGCATCTTCATGCTTTCTCCCATGCTGCCCCTTACAGCTGGCAGGAGTCCCTGTAGACATCCGCAAAGCTGTCTCAGTACCCTTTTTTGGAATGCTTGCTTAAAACTCTTTTTTTGCAATACTGTAATATCTAAAAGGAACTTTACAAGCATTAGGCTATGGATGGTGTTACAGCTACCACCCGTATAAATGATGAATGTGGGGTGGATGAATAGGACTCAAGCCCCAGGTTCTGACTCAAGAAAGGGCACCAGAATGGCTGCTGCCCAGGCAGTCAGAGTAGAGTGGCGGCAGCAGGGGTTGAGGCAGCCTCACTCTGATGTCAGGGCAGATACCGCTGCTGGTGTATGTGCCAAGGAAACCAGCAGCTAGGGGGTTAACAGAGCCATTTTTGGGTATTGCTACCCAGCTGCCTTTCCACTGCCATATTTACCTTTTCTAATCATGCCTGGTGACACCATTCAATGGTAGGGCTCTGTTAACCCACTGGCTACTGTGCTACAAGAGCTCCGCCAGCAGCTGCGGCTCCAACACCTCATACAGCAGGTTTGGCCTAGGGTGCAAACCTGACCAGTTATGCCTCAGATGGCTACTGCCATCATAATGACCAACATCACCCCACTGTTCCCTGTGCTTGCCTGTCTGCTCTCATCCCTTATCTTGTACCTAGAATATAAGCTCTGTCTTCTGAATTTATACAGCACCCTCACTGATCCTGATCCATGACCAGGGTTCCTAGGCACAATGATAATACAAAACAACAAGTTAAGAACATATTTTTTCCTCTAACAAAGGGAATTTTGTTGACCGCACAAGCCTTTTGATCAATTGTAGCAGCAATAGGATTAGGTACAAATCAAAATTAATACTTATACCTTGCTACACAGCTACAGGCTTTTATGTTCCCAGACAACAGCTTTCATCCATAGTATCTTTTTCTCCCACAAAATTTAAGGGATCAAAATTCTCATCTCTTGTCTTTAAACCATACAGAATTTTTTCAGAGAATGTAGGTAGATTCAGAAAGGTACTTAATGCTTAAACTTAGGCCCATGCTTATCAAGGTTACAGCAAAACAGAACATCAACTTTCCCCACATTCATAAAAAACAATAAAGCCAAAGTTTGCCCTCTTCCTTCTGAACCAAGCAGCCAAGCCAGGTTCAGAAACTGTGGCAGGGACGCCTGAAAGGTAGGCAATTCCTTTAGGTCGCCAAATGACTCTGGCATAAAGAACGTGCCTGGCCTTTTGCTTCAGATTCCTTTGCCAATGCAGCAGTGTTCCCAGCAAAAATAAGTCACCGGAATTCTTTTCCACAGAAACTGTACTCTGAACAAGTACTGCAGTGCCTAGTCTAAAGTATATATGTAAAATATATTACTGCATTCTTGGCACTTCCTTTGTCTACTTTATATTCTCCTTTGGATTTCCTACCAGTTTTCACTTAAAATAAATACCTAAAAGAACATTTGTATGGAATAAAGGTGGTGTAAGCCTACCTTTAAGAGGTCAAAAGGCTTCTCAGCTTAAAGATTTTAATTGAAATTGACGATTAATACTTAAATGATAAATAATTCATCCTCTATTTGGAATTCATCAAAAGCCCCTTTTCACATCAGCCCAGCCAAAACTGGCAAACACTTGTATCACTGTATTTACTATGCCAAGATCTTCAAACTGGGTAGAAATTCAAGCAACTGGAAAAGAAACACTTTACAGAAGTACGATGTAACATATGTACTGAGATGCAAATGCTTTCTGCTAAATTTCTATTTCCTTACCTCTCTTTAAAAGCAGTCCTAATAAGCAGGCCTCAAATACTTACCATTGCTAAGCATACGTCTGGCAACTTCCCAGAGAACCAGTCCGAAAGCCCAGATGTCAACCCTTTTATAAGAATCAAAACAGTCTGCTTGGATGGTTTCGTCCAACACTTCTGGAGCCATATAACGCTTGGTACCCACACGAGGGTTGTTCCCCACATCCAACTGATTAGTGCTTTGGGAGTGCATAACTGCAAGACCTGAATCATAGAAAGCACTGTCGTTAAATTTGTTATTGTATTATGGGTATCTGTGAATTCAAACTACATACAAGGGATATATACACATTCCATAAACCAAAAAGTTACCTGAAAACAAGCAATCAACTAGGTGCAGCTGTGCAAAGAATAGCTGTGTCAGCTCCAAAGTTGCTACGTGACAGCAAAAAAACAATCAGTTTGACCATAGACTTAGACCAACTATCTCTTAAAAGATTACCTCCACCCATGTATATTGCACTGTTATAAAGCATTATCATTTCAAGGACTAAGTGTTTTGCAGCCACTGGATGTCATCGTTACTCTAGGCACGTATAACCAGAAGGCCAGGCATCTGTTACTTAAAAAAAACAATTCTACCGAGAGTTTATATGTATTTATGGAACTTTTGGGTAGGTGGATGCGTCTGAACTGTGGCTAAGGAAGAAGAAAAATACTGCATGACCAATCCAGGAGTTTAAAAAAAGGCCACACATGCACGCATGGTGAAAAGTAAACATCCTTAAAGTGATCTGAAATGAGTCAGCCAAAACCATTTTACCTGGTTAGCACATATCTCCAAATATTAAAGCAAGGAACATTATGTGAGAGACTAAATTATAGTAAATTTGGGAACACAAAGCACCAGTTTTCCCATGGTAAACAGAATCATTCCAAATTGAACAGCAATAGCTGTATGACATTACTGATAATAAAAACACTCTTCCCGACTTCCTCACCCAGTTCTGGAAGAGCAACACGTACCACTTAACAGGAGTTTATTTTAGCTACATCTTTATAAAGCTTCTACCACAGACCCCTGAAATGTTAAACTCCAGATCATTACTGGATTCCTGAGTCTTTTGTCAAAACAGTCTCTGCTTCACACTGCAAGAATTTGCAAATACTTTCCTGCAGTTTAAGTGCATTTCAAGTCAATTTGAAGTTGCACAGCAAGTTCTCTCTCTTTTATTACTGAAGAAGCTACTATAGCAAGTCTGTTCTTCAGCTAATGTCTCTCTCAGCCCCAGTAGTAGTACTGGATCCTTTCTGAATCCTGGAGGTAAACTTAACGGAGCAACTTTATCGGTAAACTTTGGGAACACAACAGTTTGAGGAATCTGATTAGCATTCTATCCAAACTGGGCAAAATGCAGGCTTCTCCTGTATAAGATCCAATAGACTGACAGGTCAAGAGTTTAAGGTTCAGGGACACAAGTCAATCTCATTCTACCCTACACGCTAAACAGTTTTGCAACCAGGTCAGGGGACAACGGTTTTGTAAACGGGTCCTCAACATGGTGGCATTTGTACTACTTTTTGACCTCTAGAGATATTGCACTGTTTTGAATGCATTTGTTTTTCACCTCAGGAAACATGGGTGCTAATCTGAGTTGGGGGAAACCAAGTGCTAGTCAGGGCATCAAATTACTACAGACTGACAAGGAATGTGTTAGGGGCAAGAAGGAAAGAAAAGTTTGAAAACTGTACCAGTTCCATCTCCAAAAACAAATATGAATTAAATAGGTTAACGTTGGGATCATTTGTACAATGGACTATTTTGTCTGGAAGTCATTAAACAGTGAGGAGACATAATATAACTACTTGGGTAGATTTGCTATTGGTTTCAGGAAAACTGGCATTTAGTGTCCCTTCAGCATGCACAAGCTTTGTTCTGCTCTGTAATAGAAAGCTATTGCATTACTATGAATCATTTTGGTTATGGATTTCTTTTGTCACTTCTATTAAGTATAAACTAGAATCTACCTGTCTTGAGTAACAATCCAATGGAGCTAACTTAATGTATAAGACTTGGCAATGTGCACATGTCAAAACAATTTTTTTGTCTAAAGAATTAAAGAACCTGCTCTTAATTTGATTCACTGGCATATGTAGTGCATTATATTACCTAAGTCACTGCTTTACTGACCATGTTCTGGAATAGGATTTGCGTAATGCACCTCTAAAGCTATCATAAGCTGTGCTGCATTCAGTTTTTATCTGACCACAATTTTCAGATTGTTAGCACCACTGCCTTAGAGTACTTGCTAAAAAGGTAGGCACAGAAAAACACTCACCTCGGAACAGGGAGAAAGGGAAAGGAAGTGTGTGTGTAGGGGAGGAGTGGGGGGAGAGAAGAGAGAAACCACAAAAGAATTAACAATAGGATGGGCACCCAGAAGGACTTAATTCATCCTAGATGCGCAATACCTTCTTTAGTTAATCTCCTTTAGAGAAAATGAATGAAGAAGAATGCCCTAAAAATAAATGCCTGAGATTTCATATAAATAGCCATTTTCTCACCATTATAAAATATATTACAGCAAAAAAAAGTAATTTCCATTCCACCTTGGTGTGAAAATACCAGCCTACCACCTGCAGTATATTTTGACATTTTCAGATAACCTAGTACAGAAAGCATGAACAGAGAACTACTGTGGTTATGAGTCAAAAGCAAAATAAATCAAATTATCCATTTTCTATTTGCTATTTCCTCAGAGGAGCCAACCCTGTGGAAATGCAGTTGTCATTTACTCACCAGCAACTGCATTTATGTTAGTCACTGTGGCAAGGTGAGGTCCCTGGCTAGCCACCGAGCTAGCTTCCCACCTGCCTCTGGGCATGCTGCCCACCAATCTCACTTGCCACACCTTGATGGTAATTAATAATGTTAATTAAGGTGGCAGGCAACCCACTGTACACCCTGATATTGGGGGGGGGGGGTCTATCCGCAGCTCTGTTCCATCCCTACACCGCAGCCCAAGCCTCGCAGATGGCATATCAGGCACTTAGCTCAACCGTTGCCTTCGCCCATTAGCTGTGGCCCCCAACCCTGGGGACCTTTGGCCTCCGTAAGCCCTGGGCCTGTCTCAGGCCCAGTCGGGACCCCGTGCTCCTTAGCTCTTCATGGGCGTCCGTCGCGGAGAGCCCCTAGCCCTTTTGACCCTTTGGTCCTGGCCCCAGCATTGACCAGTCGAGTGCCTCAGCGGGGTTTTCGCCTCCTGCCGGCACTTATAGGTTGGGGTCCCCCATTCCCAGCTCAGGTGCTCCTGGAAGCGTGCCTGGCCCTGCAGGGTCACTCCCCCAGCAGGCTCAGGCGCCTCCAGAAGCTTACCTGGCCTACCCTGCTCAGATGCTATATAGCCCACCCAAAGGTGAGGGCTGGGGTTAAGGCGCCCCTACTTGCCTTTCACCAGGGTGATCACTGGCCTGGCACTTCCTAGGGGCTCCCGCACCACTGAGAGCCCCACCAGGCCACCCACTCCATGCAGTTTTAAGTCATGCCCAGGACCAGGAGCCTCCAAACCGTCTCCTACAGCTCCCTCCTTACCTTCAGGATGTTCCAAGCAGCCTTGCAGCCAGGCTATGTTACTGCCTGGCCTGCCAGCAGCAAACTGCCCTGTTTATATAGGCAGCCATGGATCAAAAATGGCTGCCACAATGAAGCTCCTGTTGGCCACTTGGCTTGGCCCTTAAAGTGGCAGGCACCTACAGTGCTCTGCCAGTCACCAATCCTGACTGTTCTACATTTGGGTCACTAGGATATTGAGGTTTATGCAAAATATATCCTCCTAAGAAATATCCTTCCATGTGTTTGGAGTCCAGGTGATTATTTCATAATATTCAGTGTACAATATTAAAAGGACTGTTCTACCCTCTTTTTTCTTTTAGCTTCTTCTTGCTCAAATAGAAATACTCATCCCAAAAGATCTTGCATATTATTGAGCCACTTCGCTTTAATTCGTCTCAGCATTGGCATTTGCCTAATTTAAAATTCACACCAGTTATTCAGGAAGTGCTTTTTTCACTTCTATGAAGCATGATCAAACCTGCTGAGGTCAGCGAGTCAAGTCTGACATTGCAAGCAGCAATGTTTCACCAGCAGGATATTAAGTTGTTAAACAACAACAAAAAATACCTTGGGGCAAGAAGTACATAAATATATTATTCTAAGTAAGATCCCAGCCCAGACTAACTCCCACTACTCCAGAGATGGATAAAACTCTAAAGTATTGTTTGCTCTTGAATTTCAAAAGGAAGCACTCAACAAATGACAAAAAAGGAAGAAAAAAAAAAAAGAAGAAACCCTCATGATCCAACTGATTTTTTTAAAAATGTTATAATATTCCACCACATTTTCTGAACTAGACAGTATTTATGAAATTAAAAGTTTTATTTACTGATGAAGACTAACTACAGAATTAATCCAACATTGAAGATGCTTGCAAAAATCAGAAGTGATGCTAGACTTATTCACCTGGAACAGATTACTTTCTAACTTCTACATGCCCTCTAGTGGCAGTCATCATTTTCAAGGCTATTCCAAAACACAGATTTAGGCAATTTTAAGGGACATGCATTACATAAGGAACATGCAGTTTGTGCTGTTAGCACACTAAAACTCACCTAAATCTGCTATGCAGCATTGTCCATTTTTCTTAACAAGGATGTTTTTGCTCTTCAAGTCCCGATGGGAAATAGCAGGCTTCCCTTGTGTCCCAAATATCTCTATGTGCAAATGTGCAAGACCACTGGCTATGGACAGAACTATTCGTAGGCAGCTGACAGTATCAAGCGTTGTAAGCTGTAGATAGTCGTACAAAGACCCCATTTCGTGATAGTGTGTAATTAACCACAACTGGGTGCTGGAGTTTCTGGAGGTCATATCTGAAGCAATAAAACCTGAAAAGACAACATTAGATTTCAAAGCTTCCAAGTCTAAATGACCAAAATGTCATTTACAGTGTTCTTGTCATTTAAAATCAGAATTGAAACAGTCTTCTGCTGTAATGTCACTTTGGAAAAAAATAATATAAAAGGAAAAAGTCTTAAATATATTTTTGTGATTAAGTGAATTATATCAGTAAAGTTTTATTTGTAGGCCCCCAAAAAAGGACATGCAAATAAGCTTTCTAAGTTGGTCTAATAAAAGATATCAAATTCACCCAAGGAACCTTGTAAGCTCTCTAAGAACATTCACCTTCTCAAAGTTTAGTTGCGACACTACTGCTACATTTTTATGGTTGTTACCAAATAATGTTTGTTTTCAAGAGGAATTACAATAAATATAACGTTTGTAGCTTTGATTCCTAATAATTTGAACAAACCGATTCAGCATTTGTCTGCTACAATAATCAAAACCAGATCAAATATTATTTAGATTTCCAAAATTAAATAAGCATCACTCCATAGCTCTAATCACCCTGAACACAATTATAATCATTTCATTGGTACATACCTCTTAATCTGACTCTTTAACGAAAAACAATCAAAGTACCAATCAAGCAGATAGCAACCTGCACTGCACTCCACTATAAAAGCTTATCATCTACTCCAGGGGCGGGCAATTATTTTGAGTGGAGGGCCGCTGACCCAGTTTTGTCTTGGGACCAATGTTCCAGGGCCAGCACCAGTGGGGCCCAGAGCAGGGCGCAGGCTGGCAGGGGTCCATGGAGCTGGGCTGGGCTGCACCAGCAGGGAGGGGGGAGCTGGCCCGGCTCCATAGAGTCCCTCCCAGCTGGAACCCCGTGCTCCTGTCACCTCTCTCTGGGCCCCACCGGCACTGGCCCTGGGACACCAGTGCGGGCCCCATGCTCCTACTGGCTTCCTGCCCGCTCACACCCAGTGCCCCCCCAGCCCCGCGGTACAGGCGGAGGGCAGAGCACAGCCCCGACCCTCTGTTCACCAGCAGGGAAGAAACTGGTGCTGAGCGTGGGGAAAAGTGGCCCCTCACTCACCCCATGGCCAGCGCCCCATGCTATAGGCACTTGCAGGCTGTGCGGGGCTGTCCGGAGCAGGCACAGGCAGCTCCAAGCTGGTTGCAAGAGGCTGCAGCACGGGGGGCTGGCCCTTGGGCAGGG
>NW_005841951.1:2645247-2655510 GCF_000455745.1 Alligator sinensis | reverse complement strand
GCCTGCTCCGGACAGCCCCGCACAGCCTGCGAGCACCTGCAGTGCAGGGTGCCGGACATGGGGCAGGTGAGGGGCCACTTTTCTCTGCCCAGGGAAGGAGCCCAGGGAAAAGTTGAGCACAGGGGGGAAGTGGTCCCTCCCCCGCCCCACGCCGGTGCCCCATGCTGCAGGCACTCACAGCCCGCATGGGGCTGACTGGAGCGGGCACAGGCAGCCCCACGCGAGCTGCAAGCAGCTGCAACGCAGGGTGCCAGGAGTGGGTGGGGAGGGGCCGCTTTCCCCCACCCCCCACTCCTTCCTTGCCCGGGGGTCCTCCCCCCCCACTTACCTGAGCTTCCTGCGCTGGGGCAGCCACGTGCTCCCAGGCCAGAAACCCCAGAAGGGGCTTCTGGCTAGGGGGCCGGGCTGGGCAGGCCCGCTGTTGTTGGAGACCGCTGGGCTTCCCTGGGTCCTACTGCCCTTGGTTCCTGTCATTTTTTACAGGCACCAAAGGCAGAGAAATATTAATTTTCCAAATTTTTTTAGGGGCCCCCTGGGCTGGATACTATGGCTTCGCAGGCCAGATCCGGCCCGCAGGCCATGTTTTGCCCACCCCTGATTTACTCTCTACCCAAAAGTTCCCCTATATGCTTACGTTTTACAGCTTGCACTGGAGAGCAACTAGTTCAAGCTATTTTGGGTCCAAGAGTGGGGTGTTAAAGCTGTGGAACCTGCACAGGAACTCCAATTCCAGCATCTCTCTCCCATGACTCTACCTATGTTACACTGGGGAGAGTTAAGACACAGGTCCCAGCCATTTAAGTCCTTATTGGTCAAAAACAATAACTTAAAAATTTTACCCAAGGCCAAGAAACAGCCCATACAGGTCATAAAGAGCAGGTATCAGCATGTTTCCGGTGAACTAATCTGCTAAACAGGCAGGCAGACATATTCTACACCTGTTAACGTTTCAGATTTAAAGATGCTGATCTACAGCTATATATAGCCCAAACTACTGACTTAAGTGAGATCTGTATGGAAAATGAAATACTGCTCCTTTCTGACCAAAGGTATTTGGAAGAATAGTAGACTTGGTCACAGTACCTATTTGATCAATGTCTGCTTTATAGATAAATGACAGATCTTCAGATTATGAACTCATAATAGCCAGGAAAAATACACTCACAACCAAAGCAGTCATGATTTATCATATCTTTTAAATGTTTCCTTCAAACTGTCACCAACAGGTAAGCTTACATGGGTTGATCATCAAAAAGCTTGTTCTTCTCCAGATGCTGGAAAGACCACTTGAGGATTGTTGTAGCCCGACAAATTAGCAAAACCTCAAGGCTGCTCTATACTGCTCTAGGTACCAAAGCCACCCAAAAATATCCCATCCAACTACAGATCAGTAGGACATAAAGATGATGGCAAATTGCCAAGCAGAGCTTGACAAGACCAAAAGACTAGAGCACTATCATAACAAGTTCTTCTCACCTAAATACCAGGCAACTAAGTTGAGCTGCTCACCTGGGTTGGAGTGAATACCACTACTCACAGTGGCTCAATTTCTCTTTATAGTGTAATAAGAACAATTTGTTTTGTAAACCGAGGAAACCAAGGAAGGACAACTTTCTCCTCACCCCCACCCCAAACTCTTTTCAGAACCAAAGTTCTAGATGAGATCAAAACCCAGACTGGGAGGCAAAAAGAGATTGAGCTGCTCCTGCTATACCATGCTATTTACACACAATTGAAGTGAACAGCTCTTGCCCTGGAGGCAATTAATGTTCCTCCTGTCACCTAAAAGTAAAAATTTAATGTTTATTATAAGCCCAGAGAGATGTATCCCAGGGGAGTTGAGAGAACACGCTGCCACCTGCTTTCTTTCAAAAACTCAATTATTTTTTGGTAAAGTGCAGGATTACTTGATACTGAACCTTAAACATTCTAATTGCCAAACTTGACCATTATTTAAGAAAGATTAAACACCACTGTACTGGAATATGGTGACAATGAATATTTCAGCCAAATCAGTAATCTCTCAGGAAGGAAAGTTCAAAAACTCATGCTCTGAGGATGATGGTTTTTTGTTGGGTTTTTTTTGGTTTTTGTTTTTTTTTTAACAACAAAGGAAATCATTTCAGTAAACACGAGACAAACATTAAAGATGCTGATCCACAGGGCTGCTGGAACATTCTTCAACAGGAAAACAAAAAGGGGCCTAACAAAATTGTCTGTAATTATACAGGTTATAGGTAAGTATGTCACTAGACTAGAGAGACTTGCTGGTGCATCATTCTAAGAAATGAAAAGCTGAAAAGGTTGAGATTGTGTCCACATGGAAGGAAAGGGCCCACCTAAAGCACATAGTACAACTAGCTTAGGTTGTGCATGTATGATGAAGTTAAAGGAATAAAACATTTATTTAGATCTATGCAGAGAGCTGTAACAGGAACAAGTAATAAAAATGGCACTAGGCCTCAGTAATCATCAATAATATTAGGATACAAATTTATTTACAGGAAAAATAGGTGACTATGAAGAGCAACTATAATTGAAGTCTGAACTTTAAAAGGAGATAAATTTGATTTCAACGTAAACTCTGGGGGAAAAAAAGTTAAGAACACATAACAAAAACGGATAATCTCGGTGCTCTGTTTCATAGTAAGGAACATAAGGTTACAAGACACAACACAGTATTGGATTATATCCTGGAGCTAGAATCAAGACATAACAGTTACGAAGGTAAGAAGGTAAAAGTCAGAAGGTAGGAATAGCCATAAGAGTGCAGGAGGACACCAGCTAGGAAAACCATGCAACCTTAGGCCTATGATGTTTTAACATATTTAAAAGGCGAAGACAAGGGCATTGTATTTCAATGAGCAAGGGTTCTATCTTTAACCAATCACCTAATTTAAATTTAGTACACTAGTCTCAAAGACCGTAGCATCTATATTAGCTCAAGTTACCTTCAGGTTAAGTGCACACGCTTGAAACACCTTGTGTTACAGTTATTAGCATGTGCAGGCTTAGGAAGCGTGTTTATGGCACACACACAGTACTCGATAGTAAAATTTCTTAAAAATAGGTAAATCTCAATAGCCTCATAAAGATCCACATCATTTACACAACAACTAAGACAATATTTCTTAAGAGCTAGTTTTACTGTTTATAACATCCTTTTTTCATACCTAAACAACATGTCTGTATCCAGGAACTCATGAGGAATATTAAGGTTCAAATATTTGAGTGCAGAGAATCATAGAGAAGTAGGGCTGGACGGGACTTGTGGGATCATCTAGGCCAACCCCTTGTCTGAAGCAGGATCATTCCTATCATAACCATCCTGTACAATCCATAATCCAAACTCTTCGCAAGACTACCATCAACCCTGACAATGCAGACAATGCTAACACCCTAACCTGACACAGATAAAGCAGGGGAATCATGGCAGCCAATGTTCTGCTTCTATAAGATATTGTCAATACATGCTCAAGAGGTCCAGGGTAGAGGGCTGCACCCCCCACTACAGAGGAAGGCAAATGCCCCCACAGTCCATACCAATCTGTCAAATTACTTCCTGACCCCAAATATGGCAATCGATCGGACCCTGAGCAGAGTTCAAGACCCTTTGGCCAGGAACCTCTTGGCTTTGCTTGTAACAGGAAAATTGGCACACTCCACTTAAGTTCCCAGCCTTAGCTATAACCAACACCTAATGCCTCTGGGGAGGCTTAAAAACACCCTGACGTAGCCAAAAAAAGACAGGGGGGATGGGGGAAGGGTGGCAGCAACCATCAAAGCCAAGGAGCATGGGAAGTACCCATGACAGAAAATAGGCATAGCTATGCCAGAGATGCTCTCTTCACCAGGGAGCCTCTTGGAGTAACAAGAAACAATGGTCACAAATTGACAGAGAGCAGATTTAGGCTAGATATCAGGAAAAACTTCTTCACGGTAAGGGTGGACAAAATTTGGAATGGGCTTCCAAAGGAGGTGGTGCTCTCTCCCACTTTGGGGGTCTTTAAGAAAAGGCTGGATAGGCATCTGACTGGGATCATCTGACCCCAGCACTCTGTCCTGCCCAGGCAAGGGGTTGGACTCGATCTGCTGAGGTCCCTTCTGACCCTAGCATCTATGAATCCCCAACCAGTGGCTACCCAACCTCTTCTTGAACACCTCCAGTGATGGAGAGTCCACAACTTCCCTAGGCAGTCTATTCCACTGCTTCACTATTCTCACAGTGAAGAAGTTTTTCCAGATATCCAATCTAAATTGCCTTTGCTGCAAGGTAATTTAAGCCATTGGTCTGCATCCTACTCTCTGCAGCAAAAGAGAAAAGGTACTTTCCCTCTTCTTTATGGCAGCCCTTCAAGTATTTGAAGACTGCTAACATGTCGCCTCTTAAGGGCCTTTTATGCAAGCTGAACATGCCTAGTTCCTTCAGTCTCCTCATATGACTTGCCTTCCAAGCCTTTCCTTGATCAGCTTTTGTCACCTGCCTCTGGACCCTCTCTATCTTCATGTACTTTTTAAAATGTGGAAACCAGAACTGCACACAGTACTCCAGATGAGGCCTAACCAGCGATGAGTAGAGGCACTACCACCTCCCACATCTTGCACGTGAAAGCACATAGTACAAGAATGCTGTCTTGTATGAAACTACCCTGCTGTTCCCACTCCTCATAATGTTCCTGGGCCCAGAACCACCCTCCTCTTGGCCCAGTGTTGGACTCCACTCTCAGAAATCACCAGCCTCTCTCCTTTGGGGCACAACACACAGAGGTGCTAGCACAGGCTCTGGTGGCAGTCCTTTCCTCATTGCATGCTGTGCTGCCAGCAAACAGAAGATCACAACACTGCCTGCTAAGACAACGGATCACTGTTGCCAGGAAGACCGCTCTGATCATAGGCACAGATCTCCAGGATCTTGCTCTAAATTCTTCCCTTCTCCTTGTAAGTTTCCCTCTAGCACATTTGTTCCCCAAACACAACAGCCAAAACCTGCCCACTATCTACAAAAGTGAGTATGACAGACTGTTGCTCAATTAACTCATTCTTTCCTAATGTTCCTCCTTAGAATGCTTGCATCCATTCTAATATTATAAAAGCTTATGTCTGTCTGTCCGTAATGCTTTATTCACGCTCTGATTGGCTGACAAACAGCCAATCAGAGTGTGAACAAGCGTTTGAACAGGAGCTGGCGGCACGGTAGAGGGCCGCCATGATGGTGGGAACACAGGGGATGGGGGGGCGGGGTGAGGTCAGCTGTGCTGGGAGCCCCCCCCCTGCCCCGCTCCCTGGAGGTGGGGGTAACAGAGAGGACAGAACAGGGGGGGTGAGGCCAGCCCAGCCCTGCTCCCTGGAGCAGGTAGCAACGATGGAGGCGGGGGGGTGGGACGGGCAAAGCCTCCGGAGCTGGCTTCGTTCCCCCCACCCAACATCCCTCCTTGCATGCGACAGCGGCAGCAGCGCGGGAGCGGGGGTGGGACACCGCGGGGGGGAGAGGCGACTAGCTCGGGCCTCGGCCCACCCCCTCCCTTCCGTCGACACCACCTGCAGGGCCCGACGCAGGTTGGGGGAATAGCAGCAGCGCTACAGCGTGGCAGGGGAACGGGAGGAGCGCGCCTGAAACTGACAGGGTGGGAGGGGAGGAAGGGGGTGGGGGAGGAGTGGGCCCAGGCCCAAGTGGGGGAGGAGGCCCGCTCTTACTGTCCCCCAGCTACTGCTGCATCAGGCCAGGCCTGCTGCTTCCCCCTACCGCCAATGCTGGGTCGGCCCAGGCCTGCTGCTCCTCCTGCCACAGCGGGTCAGCTTGTCTCCATCCTCAGGCCCAGTCCTCTCCCGCATCGGGCCCAAGTCCACTCCTCCCCTTCTCCCCCCAGCCGCTGCAGCGGAGAGGGGCAGGAGCAGGCCCGGACCCCAAGCAGCAGGAGGTAAAGGGAGAGCAGGCCCAGACAAGAGGGGGGGCACCACAGGGCTCCATCCCTGCACGCTCCGGCCACCCTTGTCATTCCTGACGGACAATTGGCTAGCTTTATATACTTACCTAAAATATTTTCATGCCGCAGTAATACAGTGTTGTACAGTTCAGTTTCCCGGAACCAGGATTTTTCATCTCGGGAAGAAAAGATCTTCACTGCAACATTTTCTCCTTGCCACTGCCCTCTCCAGACCTCTCCATATCGGCCTTTTCCTGGCAAAAACAAGCAAGTCAGGTGATTTTGACCAGCAGTCTCTACTAAAAAGAATGAGCTGTAACAAGTATCCCAGCTGAAATTATCCATTTACAAATTCAATACGCAACACTGAATGCAGTGCACTGCCCACTTGCTCTCAAATGCTGCATAAATTAATGCAATGCATAAGCACATATTAACATAATGTGAAGGCTGCAATACATATACACATATATTGTTAAAGCCAACACAATCTCTCACAGGAACATAAGGATAAGGCATCTTTATTATACACATATCTAACTATCCATAGTGCTTGTCCACTTCTGCCACAGCTGTCTCTAGTGCCTTTCCCCACACTGGTTTCTGTGCACACACACACTTTTTAATGTGCCCCCCGAGGACATGACACTCTTCATATTTGAATCCTGCTGAGGGCTGTTTTCTACCACAATGCCTGGCAATCACAATAGAACTCTTAGGGGCAAAGCTGAGAAGCAGAGATGAATTGGGCGGGGCGGGTGCCACTGCAACCCTACTTTGATTTCTGGTCCACCCTAAGTTTAAAAACAACTTCCTGATAGTGGCAGCAGCATTTCTATTTAGGAAGCAGTAAGGGAGTCACCTGACTTCATGGCTCATTATAATCTACCCAATTCCTTCTAAACTCTTGATTCCACTGGTGTTAATGACCCCCTCTCCGTTTTTAATGGTTCAGAGGTTCCACTAATCAAGCTATCCCTTTTTGTTATATCCTGCTGTCTGTTAGCTGCTCCTGGTAATGTAGCTCCTATTTCACAGCCTTGCAGACTATTTTTAACTCTATCCAAAAACCATGAACTCAAGTGAACATCAATTTAGTTGTGGAAATAATTCTCAGTAAAACACTGGATGCACTATCAAGATGTTTAAGAAGGCTAAATTTTGTTCTATGAATCTGAAAAAGATGTATACTTAAATTTTAATGACAACAACTAAGTATAGACATTCAAAAAGCCTGAGCCTGAATTGATTCAATCTTTGCAAAATAGTCTAACCTGCATAGCTTGAACTGAGAAATAAGTGAATAGACAGACATTCACTTTTGATTCCAGAAATGCAGCTACATAGCTGCAGCTAGAAGTAAGCTCTCCCTTCCCTTCCACAGTGGCTAGGAGACTGAAGGGCAGCGGGGGGGGGGGGGGGGGGGGGCATAGCCAGGACCTGGCAGACTGCTCAGTATGACTAGGGAGGGCTTTAAACCCCAACCCTGGCCTGCAGGGACTGTAGCCAGGGTATGCCTGGAGGAGGAAGCAGCCCTGCCAGGCTCACCCCCAAGCAGTGGTGGGAAGTGGCTAGCTAGCAGCCCAGGCAGTGCCTCAGGTGAAGGGGGAAAAGAGAGAGGGGAATTAAACCCCCTGTCTCCCCTCCCACACTGGCATAGGGTCTGTCCGGCTTTTCCCCCACTCGTGGCTCAGCACCACCTGAGACCCCCAGAGCCTCCCTCCCAGCCAGGGAGCAATCCCTCTGCGCCTTCCCAGCCCAGGGTGGGGGGTTTTGCCTTGGGCAGCCCAGGAGAAATGGCCAGATCAGGGGGAGGTAGGGGAGTGAAACTGGCCCCAAGCCCAGATGAAGGCACGCACAGAGCAGAGCAGAGAGAGATTGCAGCAACTGTAGCTCCTGGACATGAGCCCTGCCGAGTAGAGGGACCCAGGCTGGGGGAGCAGGAACGGGAGGCAGGGAAAGGGCTCAAGCACGTGTCCACGCTAGGCCAGGGCAGGGCTGAGCTGAGCATGCAGCTGGAGGAGCAGCTCCTGCATGGCGGCCCCTTCACCTGCTGGAGAGGAGTGCCCAGGCTGGCTCTGGCCCCAGCCCTGAAGTGGCATGCACAGCGCGGGCTTGCCCCAGCAGTTCCTGGAGCTGGCCAAGGGCACCAAGAAGCTGGGCAGCACGATGCTGGAGGCTGAGCCAGGCCAGGCACTGAGCTCCTTAACGGTCTCCAAGGAGAACAAGTGCAAGGGCTCGCCAGGCAGCAAGGAGCAGCTGGCCGAGCCCACCGCAGCCATGCGGTACTCACTGGCCAGCCTCAGCTCCCAGCACTACTACCTGCTGTCTGCCAGGCCACCGGGTAGCAAGCTAGGTGCAGCCTGCTCACTCTTCCTCTACCCAGTGGCGGAACAGCATGACCCCATGTGCTAGGCATGGGGCACTACCCCTACGGCTTCCCCACCGCCGCTGCCATCAGGGGGGCCCACTCTGGCCATACTGATACATACTACTCATGCTGCTCGCACTGCCAAGGGGGCAGATAGTGACAGCAGTGGGGAAGCTGCCCAGAGGCAGCACAGAGCAATTAATATGATTACTAGTTCATTAATGATTAATTCATTATTATTATTATTGATCGTGTTAATTCATAATTCTTATTAATTCATTCTCCTTTAGCCGCTCTCGCCCTCCCCTTACAGAAAATAAACTATTAAATGATAAACGCCTACCTCGTGGGGAGGAAAGAGGTGGGGGGGGGGGGGGAGGAAAGTGGGGGGGGGGGGGGGGAGAAGCGCACACAACTTTGTACTTCTGTAGATGCACTGCCCCCCACCCCACATGACTCCTTGCATTCCTCCTCCTTCAGAAGCACTTCATAACACCCTCCTCGCTTTCAGAATTCCCTGAAAATCCCTACACCCTTACCTTCCTGATAAGGGCTGTATCTCCATTTTCCCCATGGCAAGGGCTATGGATAAATCCTGAATTCATCTTTTCCATCCCATGGCAGGATCTCCCCTTTCTCTGCTGCTCCCTTCATCTCATGGTCCCTGCTTCTTCTCCCTACCTTTATTTCCCTGAAATAAATGTAATTGATTCCACTGCCCTCTCACCCAGTTCTCTGCTTCTGGGTTCCTGTCTACCCTATCACCAGGGATCCTGGTTTTCTCCAACTTAAAAAAAAAATCCCGCATTTTTGGTTAAAAAATAGTAACCCCAAATCCACATTTTTCCATGATTAAAATGAAAAACCTCTCTCTGAAGAGAGAGAGGGGGGTCATTTAAAAATCACAGAAAATGTGGATTTGGGATTACTTTTTTAACCCCAAAATTAGGGATTTTTTTTTTAATTTGGAGAAAACCAACATCCGTGCTTATCACCAGCATCTCCAACCCTCTTCCCCTTCTATGTCCTTGCCTATCCATTAGTCACCCTCTCCCTCCCCACTGCCCACTCCCATCTTCTTCAGGGCCCTGATTCTTATTTCCCCCATCCACCCCCCTGCTTCCACTCCCATCCCTACAAAGCTCTTTGATTTTTATTACAGTCCAGGCTACAGACTGTAGACAGACCATCACTACAGAGCAAGCAAAGTTGCTACTTCTGAGATGAAAGGTGGAGAGGTTGCGCTCTATGTCAAAAAACACCTCACATCATCAAGGATTAGCTTTGGGTTAGAGGGTCAGGCAGACGCACTATAGATCAAACTACAAAGGGGGTGTGGTGAAAGGGACCTTACGGTGGGTGTCTACTACAGACCACCCAACCAGGGGGAAGAGCTGGACCAGGACTTCTCCAGTCAGCTTATGGAGGCGGTTAGGTCAAGGGATGTTATTGTCATGGGTGACCTAAACTACCCAGACGTTTGCTGGGAGGAGCAGACAGCCTGGTCTGACCGCTCGCAGAGGTTCCTAGCTGTATTACAGGACCTTCACCTTATCCAGCAAGTGCACAGCCCCACTAGGAGCAACGCCTTGCTGGACCTGGTCCTGGCCACGGGGGATGACATGGGGAGGGGACTGCAGGTCCTTGACCACCTGGGCAATAGCAATCATCACCTGCTGGATTTCATTATCCAACGCAGGGTATCAAGGGCTCACACCAAGGCTAAAGCCCTTGACTTCAGAAGGGCCAACTTCAATGAGTTTAGGAGACTGGTGGGGGAGGCACTGAGGGCCCAGAAGGTAGAGGAGATGGGAGTCCACGAGGGATGGTCGTACCTTAAGGGGGTGATCCTCCAGGCCCAAAGGATAATAGTCCCTGAGAGAAGCAATGTGGGGGGTAAGTGCTCAGAAACCCCCTTGGCTCAGCAAGGGCATTCAGGAACGCCTGAGGACTAAAAGGGGGGAGTAC
>NW_005841951.1:2635564-2644100 GCF_000455745.1 Alligator sinensis | reverse complement strand
CGGGGGAGTTCCCCTCTTGAAATCACAGAGGCGGGACAGGATCTTGGAGTTGACTCCAAGATGAACATGAGCCACCAATACCAGACTGCAGCCAGCAAGGCCAGCCATACCTTGTCATGCATCCAAAGGTGCATCTCAAGCTGGTCCAGAGAGGCGATACTCCCCCTCTATGCGACACAGGTCAGGCCGCAGTTGGAGTACTGCATCCGGTACTGGGCGCCGCACTTCAAGAGGGATGTGGCCAACCTGGAGAAGGTTCAGAGGAGGGCCAGCCGCTTGGTGAGAAGGCAGCAGGACAGGCCCTACAAGGAGAGACTGAGGGACCTGAACCTGTTCAGCCTCAGCAAGAGAAGGCTGAGGGGGTACCTGGTGGCTGCCTACAAACTCATCAGGGGAGATCATCGGCAAATAGGTAGAGTCCTTTTCTCCCCAGCACCATCTGGGGTGACAAGGAATAATGGTAATAAGCTGATGGAGAATAGTTTTAGGTTAGAGATCAGAAGGCAATATTTTACAGTTAGGGTGGCCAAAATCTGGAAACAACTTCCCAGGGAAGTGGTCCTCACCCCTACCTTGGGCAAATTCAAGAGGAGGTTGGATGATCACCTGCCTGGGGTCTTGTGAACTCAGCCTTCATTCCTGCCTGTGGCAAGGTGGCAGGCTAGATGATCTCTTCAGGTCCCTCCTGACCCTAGCTACTATGAAACTATGATACATGTAAGGAAGAAGTAGGGGAGGTAGAAAGATAACTCTACCTCCAACATTAGCAGCCTGTGGGCCCCAATTTTCCTTTGCTTCAGGCTTCTCTAATGTTTTAATCAGTGCCAAGACCACTGATATTTAGAACATCCCCTGAAATTCTGCAATATATCAGACCCAGCATTTTTAAATTTAGAGCATTACAAACATCCAATAATGCCACTGACCTTATAGAGCCACACTTCACTCAGCCAATAAAAAGCAACGTGCTTAGCATACAGGACACATTTTTCTATTTTTAATTCTTAGAATAAATGAATTATCATTACAGTTAATGCTAAAAATATGAATATCCCAAATGTAAAACATCTTGGGGAACTGGGCTTTTAAAAATATACATCCAACATATGAAGAGAACTGATTGGCTGAGGAATTGCTCAGAATTTTCTGTAGAGCACCAACATGGTACCCAAACAACTTGTGGACTGGAAGCAGAAATTTGCCCACATGATCTGCTCAGGACAATGCACCAAGGCATTCATAAATCAACAATGAAGCACCACAGGGCATGGCCCACATGCCAGGCTTCTGACTGCTAGCTGTCTAAAATCCACAGCCTTAACCTCAGTGCAATACAACCTTCTGACTTTGGCAACTACCCATCTCTGAATTCTGTCTTCCATTCCTACACTGTTTATGGCTCTTTTTTGGCACATATGAATCAACAGCAAACAGACTGAAGTGAAAACAGATAAAAGCCTGGTTTATTGACAGTTATTTTGGTTAGGGGGTCATGTTTAAAATTAGTAAAACTCTTTTACCACTTTAAAGAGAATAGTTAGTATAAATCACCTTTAGTGTTGATACAACTGTACTCATAATCAAACCAATTAAAAGCTATATAAAACTGGTTTTAGATAAATCCTGTGGTATCAGAAAGATGCTAACTAACCAACTTCTGGATCTTCATTAGGCAGCTAATGAATACAGGAGTCCAATTTGGTCTTATACAGTTGAATTTAATTTATTAGGTCCTAGCCAATCTGCATAGCCAGTGCTAAATACAAAAAGAAGGCCCCAGAACTGTTTGTCTGCTGGTGCAGGGAATAAATAACCTCATTTATTTTCTTCTTGTTCTAGTTCTTATTGAGATCCCCTAGCTACTACAGTACAGCAGCCAATGAAGTAAAAATCTAAAACAACAAAAAGATAGGGGAGACTGATTCAGATCCATTCACAGATTTATAAAATTTAAGGTCCAGAAGACCATCATGAACATCTAAATCTGACATACCACATATACACAGGCCACAGAATTTCCTGTTTTCTTCTTTTGCTGTAGAGAAGGAAAACAAATAAATTTAGCTTCTAGTTTTCTTTTTAAGTACAAAGGAGGAACATTAGGATCACTTGCTGAAAGGAAAGACAGTATTTTAATGTTCTGTTTTTTAAATATATATATATTAGTATTTAAACTCAAAAAGTCAGTACTGTTTTTAAAAAGCAGAACATTAAAATATTGTCTTTCCTTTCAGCAAGTGATCTTAAATGTTCCTCCTTTGTGCTTAAAAAGAAAACATATATATATAAAACAATGGGAAATTCTGCTACTGTCCTGGATAGTAAGCAAAAGGAAAACATATCACACCGTAGGGCTCCATGAGCTCTATAATTAGCTGTATTCTTGTGTTCAGAATATTTTACCTACCCTAGTTGCAATAAAAAACCTTGAATTTCAGGCAATGACCTACCATCCTCATTGGAACATGATCTCTGAGTTCCTCTACAGAAATACTGGTACCAGATAAAGCAGTACATACAGAACTAGATGTTTCAGATGTGGACATCTGCTAAAAGCAGATTTAACAGATTCCCATTAAAATTAGATACCAAAAAAGTGCTGCATTAAACTGCCCATTTGTTTTCACTTTGAAATTCAGGAGGAGTGAGTATTGGGATGGAAAAGAGCTCTGGCGTGAAGAGTCAAAGAGAGAAGTAGGTCACAGACTTGTGGTGGAAGGAAGTACAGAGCCAAAGCAACAAGGCCTCTGTAGGTGGATTATAAAGGAGAGAGGGAGGAGAGGGGCAAAGGGATTCAATACAGCTGTGCGACCTAGCAGGGCAGGGACTTCTGGCACCCTGCACCTAGCTAACTATATGACATGACATCCCATCAACTGATGAGGTCCACGGTGGGGGAGGGGACAGAAAGGAGCTAACTAAGCTTTCTATAGTCTAAGAGCTGTAGTATCCCTGTTATGCTAGAGCCCCACTGACGTGAGTCATTTTTATGTGCTGTTCCAGCGGCATACAGAATTAAGGATGAGAATGTTAAAATCAAACGCAGAATGGCACTGGGACAAGCAACCAAACTTATCAGGAGCACCTTGCCCAGAGTCCAGACCCCTCTATACTCAGGAAGCCATTTTCCCAAAAAACAAGCAGATTATTTAGGGTAACAACTCTTAATCTTCATATGGCACCGCAAAGCCAATTATGTTGTTATGATAAATTAATTAAACCTCAGCACCTTCCCTGAGAAAAACAGTATCCTGTTTTTACAGATCAGAAAACAGGGCAGAGTATGGTGACTCAGCCAAGTCAAAGCCAAGATTATAATGTCAGAGTTCAGACTCTGGGGATGCTCCTGGCACCAGCTTAAAAGGGCTGGAATTGCATATATTAGCACTAAATGGCCCCTACACAGCCATATGAGAATTCCTTAGTGCAGAAACTGTCATAGGCAACTGTAAGGCTGAGGACCCTCTTGTAAATTCTAGTTTTGATTTGTTAATGATGGGCTACAGTGAAGAGCACCGTAGTTATTATAGCTAATAGCCTGACGTATCCCAGCTAGAGTTATACTGGAGGCCTGCTAACTCCTGGAGCTGCTCTGGTTCAGGCAGGCACCAAAAGATATCAAGAACTGCCTAGCCTCCTTCCTTCTGGCTCTGCAAATTCTGTGCTGGGACTCCTACAGGAATAGCACAGAGTCTCAGCCCAGCTCCCTTGCTCACAAACATAGGCCACACTTCCACAGTTCTGGAAGGCTCTCGTTTCTGTAACAATACTACTCCATTCTCTCCCCTACCACCTTGCTGGCCTGCCCTGCTCTTGCAAGCATCAGGGGTTAAGATGGGGTGGGGCAATTATTTGGGATTGTGGGTCATATAGGGAGTTTTGGGAAGCTGCTGTGGGATGGGTCGGCAGCCCCCGCCCCCCCAAACAACTTACCAAACCTCCTTATGTGGGATGGGGTTGTGGACAGGTGGGGAGCTGGTGTGGGCATGAGACAGCCTCATCACAGCCACTACCAGTGCCGCCTCCATGCCACCCTTCTACCCCAAGAAGGGCCTGGAGCTGCTGCCCAGATTCGGTGATGGTGCCCCAAGTACAGATGGCAGCAGCTGGGCAGAAGATACTGCTGGGTACCAGGAAAAAGTGGGACCTGGCAGTGGACACAGCCACCTCCCCCTCATTGCTGCAGGGGTCTTCTTGCTGTGACTGCCCCACTCAGGGGGGACAGGGTCCCTGCAGCACACGCTCCAGACCCACCCGCCCTGGCTACAATGAACAAGGGCAGCCAGGCAGAAGCTAATGCTGAATGCAGGAAAAAAGTGGGACCTAATGGTGGGTGGAGCTGTTCCCCCTTGCTGCTCCTGGGCCCTTGCTGCCACCACCCAGAGCCCATGCCAGGGCTGCCCTGTGACTCCTCCCCACCTTGCCCCACTGAGTGCAGGAGCCCTGCCCAGCCAAGAGGCAGCACTGGTGGCAGCAGTGCCAGGAAGGAGCTGCAGGGCAGCCCCAGCATGGGCTCAAGGCAGTGCCAGCAATTAGGGTCTGGCAATGGCAAAGAGGAGGCAGCCACACCTGCCACCAGGTCCCGCTTCTTTTCCTACGCCCAGCAGCAGCTTCTGCCCAGACATTGTGGCCAGGGCAGGAGGGTCCAGAGCGAGCGCTGCAAGGACCCCAACCCCCCGTGTGTGGGGTGGGCCAGGGCTGCACGCTTGGCCTACGGTTTGGGCCCTACCCACGCTTGTCCTGGCTGGTCTCCGTGGGGCTGAAGCCAGGGCCAGCGGCCTCCAGGGCTGCCAGGAGCTGGAGTCCAGCTATGGAGCTGCCCCAGCCCTGCTGCACGCCTGGGAGCAGCAGGATGTGCCACGGGTCAGATGGCACCTGGGCCAGCCACAACTGAGGGACCCACCATGGGCTGGATAAAATCTCTGTGGGCCAGATTTTGTCTACCACTGGGCTAGGATCACTTCAGAGACCTGTGTACTTGTTGATTGTAAAATACTGTCTGCTGGCAAGATAGAACTAAAAGTCTGTGTTGAGGGGAAGAGAAAAAAAAAAAGAACTTTTTCATTAAAATTAATTCAAACAATCAAGTAGAGTTAAGAGGTCTAATAAATGACTTAGGTGCCTGAAAGTTTAACACCAAAACTTTTTAAATACTTGCCCTCCAATCCTTGTATGTAACAGCTCAGTGTTTAAGAGCATTCCCAAAGATAGAGGAGACGCATATTCAACTGGCTCCTTAGCTGGTGGAGATTCAAACCCAGATCTTTCACATCCCAGTGGCACACCTAATCCACCACCCATGAGGAAGGGGATGCCCATCTTCTAGTTGCTAGCTGATCTTATGCATGCACTAGGTATTATGCCATTCAGACTGAGGGTAGATGAGCAACTCTAGACACTTAGTCACAAAGCAGGCACCTCCCACTGGTACGCAGAGTTTAGCCACGTCTAAGGCTAGGCAAGTTTTGTTCAGACAGTTTCAGGATCACAGTTTTGGACTTCAGTGCCTACATTTCTACCCAAGGTTCACTTCAGTGGCACAGGTCTTTTTTTTGGATCTGGCTCATCGTGGCTCAGTTTCACATGCAAAGATTAAGCTGAAGGCCAAAATGCATTTTTTAAAGTTAAGGCTATTTCAATGTTTAGCATACAAAATCTGAATCATAATGTTCTACAAAGAGAAACTAAGCTAAAACCAAACCAAGCATTTATGCAGTGTTAAATTTAACAAATTAGCTGAAGAGTTAGGAAAACATTATATCAGTGTTACTCTTCTCTGCAAAAGCCTCAATATGGGGCATCAACTCTTCAAATAAAATGTATTAAATGAAAGAACAACAATTGAATTGCAAACCAGGAACTCCTAACTCCCTGTTCCAGGGAGCAAATTGCAACATGACACAGACAAGTTAAGCTATAAAAGTTGAAAAATTTAGAATTCTTCTATAGTTACTGCTTAACTTTCTTGGTGTGCAAGAAATTGCAAATTTGTAGAATTAAAATTAAGGGTGCACTGATAGAGATTTTGGGGGCTGATAGCCTATTTTTAAGGTGTATTGACTGATACTGATCTGATTTCTGATACCAGCTGTGTGCAGCTGTAAATCTGTTGCAGTGGACGGGGAGGGGGAAGGAAAGGATGTGGGGGGAGCAGATCAAGGGCTCCACAGTGAGGGCATGAGTGGAGCTGGAGCTGGGGCAGGTGCTGCCCAGCTGGGGTGGGGCAAGGCATGAGACTGAGTCACTGCTCGTCTGGGCGGTGTTGGGGGGGAATGCCCTCAGAACTGTGCAGGTGGGCTGGGGCCACACCGGGCTCTTCCTGAAGCATAGCAGGGGTTGGGCCAGGGCTGTGCTCAGGGTGGGCTGCAGCAGCGCTGGGAGGGGATTACGGTGGGGGGCTGCAGCCACCCCAAATTTTGCCCTAGCCCCCCCATAGTCCCCTCGCAGCACCACTGCCGCCCATGCCAAACAGTCTCGAGCACAGCCCTAAGCTCAGCCCCCATGCACCAAGAAGAACCCAGCGCAGCCCCAGCCCCAGTCTGCATCTGCAGCTCACCCTGCCCCCCTGCACAGATTTGGGGGCACATGCCCCCTCCCATACCCTCCTGGGATACGCGCAGCAGCAGGAGCCACTCCGCACCCCTGGACCAGCCGCAGTTCTGTCCTGCGCCCTAGCTGGGAAGTGCCTGCTCCAGCCCCTGCCCCACTCCCTCCCTTACCACAAGAGGCCATGATCTGCCCCTCCCCACACCCTGTCCCTCCCCTCTCCCCTTCTACCACACCAGACTTACCAGCTTCATGCAGCAATCCAAGCTGCCAGGCGGTGCTCCTTGCTGCCTATGTGCTGCACTGCAGCTACGCACATGCACAGGCATTTATCGACCAAATTATCAGCCACACCAGGCCAATTTCCAATATAATAAATGTTCTTTATACTGGTGCCAATCCAATATTGGACTGACGTATTGGTGCATCTCTAATTAAAACGTTTTCTCTCACATCAAATGAAGGGGTGGCTATTGTGAGGCACCCTTCTAAAAAACTGAGTGTTAAAATGAACTTTAAACTGGATGAAGCAGCATTAAAGCAGGAGCTGTTTTGCCATATTTGTATCATTCCCAGCTTGTCCACAATACAACTATTAGAATATAGCAGCTGCTCTCCAGCTTGGAGCAAGAGTGCCCCTGCATTCCCACCCCACCTTTTGAAACAGCTCCAAACATATGTAATTTCTGAGTTTTTGACTTTCTGATGCCAGACAGTCATGACCTCTATTAAAAATGCAAATTAAAAATTGAGCTACTGGGCTTAACATCACCAACATTTACTAACTTAAATTAGCCCATCTAACAGCCAAATAACTCTACTTACTAAGTTGAACACCTGCACAAGAAATTTCTGCTTCACACATTGACAATTTCAAATTCTACAAACTTGACAAAAATGAGTTTAACTTGATTTTCTTCACATCTAATTTGCTTGACTTCCAAGGTGATCAGCAGAATTAGCCAAGTTTGAACTTCCTAGCTTCAGCTGATTGATCTAAGATAAAGTTTCTCCCAAATTCTGTCGTAATGAGTATATCCATCATCTCTCAAACATTGGTTTGAAGTAAATCTTTCATCAACCTTCCTTGGGAAAAAAAAATTCCCCAGAGGGTTGAAGCTGGAAAATTTTACTCAGAAGATTAAGAGCAACTGAGAAAGAAGAGGGATGTTTAGAATAGAAGCCGTAGCTCACTCAGCATAGCATATAGCTACAAGGCTTCGTGAGAAATACAAACAAGAGCTTTACTGACCTACACATTCTACAAGTGTAATCTGACGAGCCACTGTTCTTTGCACCAGGAAAGGAAGACCAGAGCCACTGCCAGATGTACAGGAATGGTCCAGTAAGTCCTGTTTAAATGGAAAACGAGAAGGGAAACAATTGAGAAATGGACATGTATGTATTCATGAAACACACACACACACTTCTTACTTATTTACCGATATAAAAGAGTAGCATTGGGACCATGGTCTGATAACCATTGTACAGAAGTAGACAGATTCCTGAGGAGCTTGCATTCCCAGATAACAAGTTGCACTTAAGAGGCATGTACCAACGAACATGCACATTTCCCATAAGACAAATACCAGCAGCACATATTTATGCCATTGCTATTTGTTCCCAGGCATGCCCCTACATGCACGCTCCAGCACACAGCAAAATGATACAGGTAGAGAAGGTCCTGAGGGCCTCCTAGGGCAGCAGCCGTGCCAAGCCAGCCACTGGCCAGCCAGGCTCCCTTTCTGGGGATGCACGCTGCTGCAATGTGCACCACACTGCTATTTTCAGCAGCATTTTTTTGGGGTTTTTTTTTACACTGGGATCCTCCCAGGTCAACAAAAAAACCCACAAAACTGCTGCACTGCAAATTAGCAGCATGGTGAACAGGTGCACATGCGCCACGTGCAGTTTGCAGCACATCAAACCAGTCTGAGGTGCCCCAAACTGCACATGCACGCTTGTCAGGATGTACCCAAGAAGGGAAAGA
>NW_005841951.1:2605388-2635533 GCF_000455745.1 Alligator sinensis | reverse complement strand
AAGAGACAAAACAAACTATATACAGCTATTTCCTATTGCAACACTTTGTGTGGGAATACAAAAGAAAACAAAACAAAAAAAGCTCAAAATTCTCTACAGAAAATATATTCAATATATATATACATTGTATATATACATATATATATACACACATATACATATACATTGTTATTCTATTGCTACGTTTTTCAGTTGACAGTTGCACCCACTGAATTATTTTCCTCTAAATGACCTTTTTTGTTGCATTTAAAAAAGTGAGCAACATTTATTATGAGCTGTACTGCTGCCCTTGGGGATCTGCCAATAGTATGCTAGATACTCTCTGTAATAAAATTCCACTCAAATTCTTTTAATGCCCTGTCCTGTCTTAGCTTAGCTTTTGCTCCCTTAATCCTTTATTTGTCACCATCTCAAATAACCTTTTATCCACTTCCTGTTTTAGAACACTTTGTCTCATAGGAGGATTTCCTTCTAAAGGGTATAAATTTCACTTCTCAGGCTGTTACCAAAATTAAGACTTCAGGCCCTGAACACTTACTAGAAAGTAAAAATACAGCATTTACTTTTAAGAGAGAAACCCTTTGCTCTGTACCTTTTCATTAAAGATTACCAGAACAGCACAGTGCTGTAAATGTCACTTGACTAATCAGAGATAGGACACCTCCCCGTAAGTGATTATTGCTGTCTCATATCACATATAACATTATATGTTTTATAAATCCCTTATGTTCTGAAAGAGAGAGTTAGAACTTGGATTTTTTTCCATGCAAAGCTTTTTTAAACTATTCAGAATTGAAGAGATCAAAAGGTAAAATGCACATTTAAACCTGAACATTTAAACTCTGAAACTTCTTATTCTTGTTCCCTAGCATTGGAAACTTTTTGAGTATTCCACCAGGTGGCAGCATTTGAACACTCCAATATGACACTTCTATGCGTTTTCAGAAAGTGATAATTTTCAGAAACAAAACGAACACAGATGCCCACCCCCTCAAAAAACAAAGAGCCCCCCCACACACACAACACTGCAAAGATGAACTTCCACTTTTTCACCAGTCAAGTGTAATACTTGGCAAAATATATTACTAGCCACCCATTTGTTCTACTGATAACACACATGAAATCCCCCTCAACCTTGTGAGCTGAATGAGTCCTTGGAAAAAATACAGAACTGTGTAATTCAAGACTATCAAAATATATGCACACAAAAGGGCCCAAATTAAGGTTGCACTTGCACCAGCAGTTTTAATTTCCCAATCATTCAGTGCTTGACATCCCTTAACATTCTTTTAACATCTGTTTTGTGTTGTTTTTAAAGGGAGAGGGAGTGAAACAAAACTGGCTAGAGAAGGAGGGCAGGGGATTTTGAGAGAGAATAACAGGCAGCAGTAGAAGGCTGTTACCTAAAGTGGTCAATTTTAAGGAGATGGATTCATATATTTAGATACATTAGAAAAGTATCTGGGAATATTTGGATGCTGTCCAGATATTTCCTGGACAGAACATGGGAACTCAGGAATAATGGTTTAAATTATGGAGTGGACACCTACACAATCAAATGGGTCGCTAACTAGCTGGAGGGCCACGCCCAGAGAGTGGTGGTGGGAGGGTCATTTTCGACCTGGAGGGATGTGGGCAGTGGGGTCCCCCAGGGCTCGGTCCTCGGACCCGTACTGTTCAACATCTTCATCAGTGTCTTGGACGAGGGGGTAAAAAACACCCTATTCAAATTTGCTGATGACACTAAGATGTGGGGGGATGTGGACACGCTAGAAGGGAGGAATAGGCTGCAATTGGACCTAGACAGGTTACAGGGGTGGGCAGATGAGAACAGGATGGGTTTCAATACTGACAAGTGCAAGGTGCTGCACCTGGGGAGGAAGAACCAGCAGCATACCTACAGGCTGGGGAACTCCCTTCTTGTCAGTGCAGAGGCAGAAAAGGATCTTGGAATCATTATTGAGGCTAAAATGAACACGGGCCGACAGTGTGGGGACACGGTCAGGAAGGCCAACCGTACCTTGTCATGCATCCACAGATGCATCTCGAGCAGGTCCAAGGAGGTGATCCTCCCCCTCTATGCGGCACTGGTCAGGCCGCAGTTCGAGTACTGCATCCAGTTCTGGGCGCCGCACTTCAGCATTGTGGACAGCATTGAAAGGGTTCAGAGGGCCACCCGCATGATCGGGGGCAGCAGGGCAGGCCCTACGAGGAGAAGCTATGGGACCTGAACCTGTTCAGCCTCCACAAGAGAAGGCTTAGGGGGGATCTAGTGGCCTGTTACAAACTAGTCAGAGGGGACCAGCAGGTATTGGGGGAGTCTCTGTTCCCTTGAGCACTACCAGGAGTGACTAGAAAGAACGGTCACAAGCTGGCAGAGGGTAGATTCAGACTAGACATCAGGAGACACTACTTCACTGTCAGGGCGGCTAGGATCTGGAACCAACTTCTAAGAAAAGTGGTGCTGGCTCCTACCCTGGGGGTCTTTAAGAGGAGGCAAGATGAACACCTTGCTGGGGTTGTTTGACCCCAGTGCTCTTTCCTGCCCTAGCAGGGGGGTTGGACTTGATGATCTGTCAAACTCTACAAACTATGAAACTATGAATTGCAGGTTCTGTAACGGAGTGTGCTCTACAGACCCTTTTGTCCCTTATTCTGCCCCTACAGACCTCTATATTTTCTATCCATGATACTACTTCTGCTCCATCCCTCTTCCTCCCCAGCCCTTCTCATACCCGTTATTTCCTTCCTTGGTCTTCAACCCTCTTCTGCTTCCGTCTCCATCTTCCACACCAACTTCTTACTCCTGTCCCTAAGTCCTCCCTTCTACTGTTCATCTTCAACTTTAAAATCATCCTGCTTTCTCCTCCTCCTCTTCAATGCCTGCATACAAGCTGGGAGAAAATACTGAAGACCCTGAGGACATCTCCCTGCACCACAGAGGCTCTTAGAGGAAACACGCCCATTTACACAGTGGGGAGTAAATGGTGTATGTGCAGCCTGGTTGACAAGTAGCAGCTGTAAGCATGTGCACATATAAACCTTCAGTAAATTCAGGTGCCAAAACAAGAAATCTCTACCAAGCATTAACATACCCACTTTACAGATACATATTTATAAAAACTGGCCACATTTTTGGCAGGATGACAAAAGGCATGTTCAGACAGCATGGTAGTCCCTACACCAAATTTCAAGTTCTGCTCCCAAAAAGAGGTTTGCAGATCTCTTCCTCCCCTCACCCCCACACTTTTTTTTTTTAACATAAACAAAACTTCCCTGCACACATCTCATTCATAGAAATGGAGAGCCATTCTAGCTGAACATTCCTAGCCAGAAAATTTTAGCCTGAAGCAGACACTCAGCACAGAACGTTTCACCCAAAACCACACACAAATCCGACAAAGTTACAAGTAACTACAGAAACGGTCTTATCATGAAAAACACAAAACTACTATCTAAAATGCTACCATATAATTAAACACTCCTGATAGTTTTAAAATGACAAATCTTTTTAGTTTAAAAAGTTTGGGGGGTTTTTGCACTAAAAATAATGGGAAGTGGCAAAGTTTAAACTTTAAACTCATCAAATCATGAATAAGTAGGACTCCAACAGGGGCTAAAAACAGACGTTGCCAAACAAAGTGGATCATCTGTGCCAGAATATGTCCTGGCACAACAGATCTGCTTCAGTGAGTAGAACACATGCTGCTCGTTGTCCCACCCACTGATCTTGCAAGACAATGCGCCATGCATTCTCTGCTTGCAGACACACCCCAGCAATCTCTGGGTGAGTTGGGAAGAAGAGACCCCTGACTTTCCCCACTTCCAAATACGAGTCCCACAGATTGCCAAAGTGTGCCTCTAAGTGGGGAAAGTCAGGCAGGCACTCGCCGGGCTTAAGGGGCACAGTCCTGCACAGGAATTCCTAGGGAGCACAGGGCCCCTAAAAACCAAGGGAGCTGATACCCAGGATGGTGGAAGAATGGAGGTAGCTTTAGATTGCCCAAACTCTCTCATCATAAAGCAATTTTTATGATGGCACAAAGGCAACGAAAGATGACGTCTGTTTCTACCCTGAACATAAAAATCCTAATACCCATCCATTTTTATATACTTTACAATTCACTTGAGACACAAATGGAAGCATAATCACTACTGAACTATTTACTTCTCTTGGTAGGGAAAAACAATAAATATTTTATTGATATATTAATTTTCATAAATTAGTGACAAACTGCACTTTCAGATTTTAACTAAAAACCTGTGAAGTCTCTTATTTCTTAAGTGTACTCAAACATAAAATCATTTGTCAAATTATTTGTTTTAAGGACTGGACTTGCTTGGGAGTTTTTATCCACTTTGTGAACTAACATTTTCCTTTCTACTTGTATTAGAAAGCAAACTGTTATCTTCAGCAATGCCTGCACAAACAAGATTTTAGCAGGCCACAACTCTTTCCATTCTTCAGTTAGGAAGTTTACTGTAGTAAGTATTTAATACACCGAGGAGACTAATCCCAGGTGTAAACAAATCTGACGGCATTACAACCCCAAGATTTAAATACTCAATGAAGGGGAAATACTAGTACAAAATAAAAAGAATTAGGTGATATGAATTAGGTCGGGGGTCGGACTCGATGATATATTGAGGTCCCTTCCGACCCTAACATCTATGAATACTATCAATATGTGACGAGACAAGCAACTTTTTGTATTACCACTACTCAGTTGCACTATATAACAAAGATTCATTCTCAGTACCGTACAGCAGTTAAACTGTAATAAGCTTTTACAGTTAGCTACTTCACCTCTTAAAAGGAAGCAAAAGCTGAGTGGCCATCATTTGACTCGTCTCTCAAAACAGAGACAGGAAATACTAAACCCAAATACACAGCACATTATTAATCTTTATATCTGTGTTCTTTGGCCCATTTTCCCTCCTTAAGTCATTCCTTAAACACTTCTGTAGCTATGAACATATTTAAAGTGTTACAATAATATTATGGGAGAATGATGTTTGCTTTTTGGCTTCTTTGTGAAATAAGACAGGCTAAAGACTTTTTTTAATCCAAACAGATGGTGATTTTTCTTCTTTGTATTTATTTTAGAAATGTCAGGTCTACCAAGTTGTGTCTTCCTAGTTCCAGTAGGGAACAAGAAAACTATTGTGACCATTTTCTCATGCTCAAGTGAGTGGGTGGAGTGGTCTGAATCTTTCTTTTTAAAGATTTTTCCATGTGGGATGTTTGGGTTTTTTTAGCCTCAGTAAATGCTAACTAAAACAAACAAAAATAGATCTTTAAAAAACCTTAAGTCTTCTTTCCTCAGGTTTCCATGTCTTCTGACATTAAAATTTCACTAGTTCTCCAGGCATCCAAAAGGAGTCCCCAAAGCAAGAACAGGGCAATAATTTCTAATCTTGTCAACATAAATACATCTGTGGGGTATTAATCCCCTTTCCCTGTGCACTCCCTTCCCCTAGCTAACTTTTAGGAATTCATTAAACATCATGGAGACAAATGCATTGTTGCTCGTTCAACTTCACAAGACTCTATAAAGCAACATGAATCACTATCCATTCTTTGCTAGAGTCGCTGGGCTAGCAAGCACCCCAACTTCTCTCTCATCTTATCTGAATACAAGACTGCTTTTGTCGATATACATTACCCCGGCTCCCCAAGTGAAATAAAACTATGCTGGCACAAACTCTTACTCTGGTATAAACTGGATTTATATTATGGCTTTTGTAAACATAGGGTTATCATATCCATAATCAACACTACTAAAACAGGAAGTTTCTAGTGTAGACCTAACCACTGGAGAAAAACCAAAACAACTGAGGTGCTGAAAGGTTAAGAATATTTATACTATACACAATGCTGACTTACTGCCAATGTACTGTCTCCAACATTTGATGCAATGAGTCCTTCAATTGTGCCATACTCTGCATCTCTGGAATTGAGCCTTTCCATATGGTGTTTCTGGATTTTTCTGATGATCAACACAGCTACCACAGAAAAGATTATCAGCACTAGTACTGGAGCCAGTATAACAAGGATTAGTGTTTCCACAGTGTAACCCACAGCTTCTCCCTGAAGAGTTTGCCCTTGGTAAGAAAACAGGAAAAAGGAGGGAGATTAAGAACTCTCACAGATAATCATTTAAAAACAATAAAATTTAAGGCTAACATTTTCCTTTCTAGTCAACTCAAATGAAAGAGGTCACAGGACAATCAAAGCGACTTCATGTGTATTTACACAGCCCATTACCTTCACTTACTCACTGAAAGGCCTGTATGACAGCCCCAATCCCTTTTAAAGATTTAAATGGATTTTAATTACAGCTAGCATGAGCAAGTTCTTAGTCTCTATTCTGTGCATTTTAGTTTCCAATACTCCCTCCCATTCAGATCACAGAATTTGTTGCCACCAATGCCATCCTACTCCCAGTCCAATGATGCAGCAGAAGCCTGACCATCACTGAAACCCTGGGTACCACTGGGGTATAGGCAACCTCCAGTAAAACATTTCTCTCTCTTTAAAGAGCTGTTTAAAAAAATTAACCTTTCACCTTTAGTAGGCAACTGTGCTGTGATATTCATGTTACACAAGTATCCCTGACAGCACTCAACAGCTTGGTCAGAAGATGGGGGTGTCTTGCATGTCATTTTCCCTTGTTCGTAGACTTGGAAACAGCCTTTCTGGTATACTTTAGAGCCATCATTTATGCTGAGGGAGGAAAAGCACTGCTGGCCCCGGCAGCGATCTTCAGCCCCACAGGACATGCCTTCACACACACATTCGTAGGGGACCATGTTTAGCTTCAGCTCATCATCTGCAGAGGGGACAATTGATGAAAAATCATATATTTTATTTCATCATTCCAGTTATGAGCAAAGGTTACCCTTGGTTTCATTTAGAAGACAATATAGCCTTCCATTTAAGGAGGAAAAGTCATTTGAATACAAATTAATTCTAGAAGGAATTGAGAATTTATTATAATATGATGTATTAGGTAGACAGATGTTCCCACTTCAAGATGTACCCTTCTCCCTACCGTTCAGGTGCACAAATACCTATTTTTCATTTTCAAGACACATCTTTATAGGGCTACTATATTTTCAGGTCCAAAAAAGAACACCCATCACTTGCGCGGGCAGGGGAAACATGATGGTGGGAGGGACAGTGACATGCCATTGCCCATTCTGTTGCCCCTCACTGACAAGCCACACCCCCCCCCCGACCTGCTGCCCCTCATTCCAGACTCTCTGACCCTAGCCCTGCCAGTGTCCCTCACCCTGGAACCGCAGCCCCTGCCCCCCCAGCCCTGCCAGTGCCCCTCACTCCCAACCTGCAGCCCCCTGCTCTGCCAGTGCCCCTCACTCTGGAACAAGTCTCTGCCCCCCAGCCGTGCTGGTGCCCCTCACTCCCAAACTCCAGCCCCCGACACTGCCAGTGCCCTGCACACCCAACACAGTCACCCCTCCTGTCCCCCGTGCCCTTCCCTCCCAACTCACAGCCCCACTGGTGCCCCTCCCTCCCGACCCACAGCCCTGCCCCCGCCCAGCACTGCCAGCATCCCGCACTCCGGACCCAAAGCCCCCTGCCTCCCCAGCCCCACTGCCCAAGCAGCTCCCACATTGCGAGCACTCTCTCTCTCTCTCTCTCTACCTGGCTTGTCAGAACCTGCACAGGGAACACGTGACCCCCGACAGCCAATCCCCTTGCCTGCTGCTCCCAACCTGAAGCAGCCAGGTCACAAAAACAAAAAACCCAGACATTTGCTGTTATTTTAAAAAACCACCCGGACACAGCACAGGGGTCTAATAAGAAGGACATGTCCGGGAAAACCTGGACATATGGTAACCCCAGTCCTGCACAATCTCTGTACAGCTTGAATCCACAATCTAGGGCTCAGCTTAATGTGCAACTTAAGTTGCAAATTTCAAACTGATTAAACTATACGAATCCTCTATGCAGACATATTTCATATATTTCATAGATTCATAGACATTAGGGCTGGAAGGGACCTTGGAAGATCGAGTCCAGCCCCCTGCCCCAAGGGCAGGAAGTCAGCTAGGGTCAAAGGATCCAAGCAGGATATGCGTCCAAACACTTCTTAAAGGAATCCAGAGTAGGTGCTTGCACCATGTCTGGAGGGAGCCTATTCCAGGCCAGCAGGGCTGGGACAGTAAAGAAGTTTTTCCTTATGCCCATCCTAAAATGGTCTTGGAGGAGATTGTGAAAGTTGGTTCTCATCATCCCTTGGGGTGCTCTGGTGAACAGAAGTTCCCCCAGATCCTGATGTACTCAGGCTGCTACCAGGTCACCCCTGAGCCTGTGCTTTTTCAGGCTGAAGAGTCCCATAGCTCTCAGCCTCTCTTCATAAGGCCTATTCTCCTGTCCTCTGATCATGCATGTGGCCCTCCTCTAGACTCTCTCAAACTTCTCAACATCCTTCTTGAATTGTGGAGCCCAGAACTGGATGCAGTACTCCAGTTGCAGCCTCAATAAAGCTGAGTACAGCAGGAGGATGACATCCTGAGATTTACTTGAGAAGCATCTATGATTGCAAGTCAGAGTTTGGTTTACAGCATCTATGGATGCAAGTCAGAGTTTGGTCAGAATTACTCTGTAAATCAATTAAGGTAAACCCAAAGCAAGACCACTAATTCTGAATAAGACTGTCTGCATAATACAACTGAATGCAATTTAACTAATCCAATCTAAAAGTTAATTTGGATTAATTTACCCAGAGGTTCCCACACAGAGAAGGCCTTGAACATTAGCTTTCAAGTTTGGACTCTGACTGATCAATGTACAGTATACAAAGGTAGCGAAGTAGTAACACTGTCGGAAGACCCAGCCTTGCCTAACGACTTCTTCCATCCACTTTCTGAAAAAAGACAAAAGCAGAAAAAAATTTAAGAGTTCCATGGATGGAAAAATCACTCTGTAAGCTTGAATCCTACAATGTCATTCTTGCATTTTCTAACTCAGCATTATTTCTAGCATACTCACTGGTCTTGATATGTTACCTCTGCTCACTTTCCTAATATACTCAGCACTGAATATTGATTATCAAGGAAACTACTGGAAAAGGTTTGGACGGAAAAAAGCTAGCAATTACTAGAAACTAATTCTGGAATATTTGAGCAAAACAAACAGTCTATGCACAGTCAGCAGAGACATACTGTTGTAGGTTCACAGGTAACCAAAGAAAGAAGTATATTCTTGGATGGTACAGCTTGCATGCCACTGTCCATCAGACTACACATTCAATGCCCACCTACACACATTCACTTCTGGTAACCCATCTTGTATTTATATTCTTCTTGCCAAGTCTCTCCCACAGAAACAGTTCTAAGTAAAAATGTGGTGGGTACTCCCAAAGTATCCACTGACCATGCCACAAGATTGACTTTAATCAAGCCAACAATTAGACTCTGCCACTGAGAATAAAGAACTTATATAGACTTAAACTAAGATTTCAGATTTTAGGTTTATGGGGAAATGTCATAATTGACTTGGGGAAAAAAAACAGACAAAAGTCTGTACTCGACACCAGTGTACATAAATACACAACTGCAGCTTTCTATATAATATTGCCCTGTCAAATAATAATTTGCTAATTACATGAAGTGAGTTGGGTTTGTGATGATTTTAAAAGGGATTTCTGAAGTCAGTGTCACATGAAATGAAAACAAGCTAGCATCATAAAATTGGAAACCGTACCCTCACTCTTGTCACTAGACATCTATTATGATTCTACATAGACTGGACAAAACATCTGAATGTAACATTTACTTTTCTACCTAGTCATGATTTGCCTAACTGAAAAGTGTAGGAACTGTATACCTGTGCACCTGGTGAGAAGGCACCACCAGGCTATAAGCCACAGATCAGTAACAGTTCAGTCCTCGTGAACATTTCTGTAGTTTCTTTCTTGGTAGAATAGACACAAAACACACAAATTCTGGTGTACAGGCAGTCCTCTACTTACAACGTTTCGAGTAACAACATTTTGCACTTACAACATTTATAAATTGACACCCTGTTTCAACTTTATGACATCAGTTTCAACTTTACAACGCTTGGTTTGGCATGCCATCGCTGAGTCGCTCATCTCCCTGGAGAACATTTGCCCCAACTTCCTTGTTTACTTTCTTTAAGAAAGCAGACAAGGCTTCAGAAAAACCTGCAGCCAAGACTCCTGAGAAGACTCCAGCTAAGCATCCTTCAAAAAGTCCAACCAAGAGCCTTTCAAAAAGTCCAGGAAAGCCTCCTCAAAGAAGTTCTTCCAAATCAATAGGATTGCTATTTACAATATAAATACATTAATGTAGCTATATTACTCATCTATAATTGATCAAGTATAAAATTCTGGGATATTTTTTGGTGAAAATAGGGTATGGGGCCTTGGTTCAGGAACTAATCCCCCATTTATAACATTGTTTCTTACGAGAAAATTGGTTCCAAGTTACAATGTTTCGACTTAAGACTTGGTTTTCAGGAACCAATTGTGTTGTAAGTACAAGGGCTGCCTGTAATTGTTTTATAACAGTTACTTACTAAGACAAAAAGCTGAGGAAGTTCATAGGTTATAGTAACAGGCATTTCATTTAATAAGCAATGAGAGAAATACCTACTGATGTACGAGACTATAAAAGGTGGAATCCTCCAACACTGGCCACACCTATGTGAAAGCTTCAGAGTGCCTCGGTATCTTGATTTATTCAGTCCCAACACAGTGGCATCATGCCACGGTATGCTTTCTGCCTTATCAAGGCAAGACAGAGCTTTCTGATTTTTCTGTAGTCAAAACATTTTTTATTTCTGACTACAAATATCATCCTTTGCACCTGGTGGGAAAACTACAATACTCTTAAAGACTACAGAAAACAAGATTTTCAAGAGCCGTGATTTCTATATTCTGGTCTCACCCTTGTTTACTCTGTAGCTTCTTCAATTCACTGGTGGGCTACTGAGATATACCAGCCAACTATATAGTGAGTAGCTAACTGCTAATACAGCCTCAAACTAATTTAAAAAGAAAGCAAGCCTTTGAATTGTCCTCAGACGCTTAGTCTGGCCATGACCTTAGAAGTCGCATACAGGAAGTCAGGTGAGCTGTCAGGAATAGAGAAATACAGACCACCAAATTCTTAGTTATAAATTCTCTTTTTACATCCAAGTCCAACAGTTCTTTATGTGAAACAAGATGGGTTCCATAAACACTACATTTTACTGATAATTTAAAGGAAAGTAAGAGATGGAGTGAGGGGAAAAAAACAAACTTTTTTTTTTACTAACTTATACAAGAAATGGGAAAGTAACAAGATTTCCCAAAATCATACAAAATCAAATATAGAAATGGAATTCAATAGGCCTGAAATGTAAAATATTTCATACTGGTGTACATTTTAAAGCTTGAAAGGAAAGGAACAAAGCTCCTTAGTACCCACGGACCTTGCAGGAGTACAGCATTTATAGCACGAGTGCTCAAAGGGCATTAATTTCTATCATTGCTCAGCTATACAAGAGACCAAACCATGAAGACTGTCATAAGCCAGTCAAAACTATAAAGTGCTCTACCAAAGACATGTAAATGTATGAAACGCACCAACTGAGAGTAAGAAATAACAGCTATTTGAGACATGGAATGCTGTCAGATAATAAAAGATATCAAATTCACCCAAGGAACCTTGTCTGCATATATACACATATACACACACACATCTCCATTGGGCAATATATTAGGTAAACAGCCAAAGTTTAGGTGACTGAAGTACTCAAAACAAAAAAACAAAAACACAATTATCCCATTTACCACGTTTCTTAATATACAGGCATGCAACAGCATTTTTAGACCCTGCACTTCTTCCGATTTACAACATGTAAAGATATGAGAGCTTGCTGCAAGACTCTAATACAGGGGTGGGCAAAATGCTGCCCGCCAGACCATTCTATCTGGCCTGCGGGGCCCCTAAAAAATTTAGAAAATAAATATTTATCTGCCCCTGGCTGCCTGTCATGCGGCCCTCGATGGCTTGCCAAAACTCAGTAAGTGGCCCTCTGCCAGAAATAATTGCCCACCCCTGCTCTAATACAACTTACAAGTCTAATTTCCCATACACATACATAGCTCGAATTCATTATTTAGGGTATGGACAAACTTTGAAGTTAAGGTGATGCAGTACCCATTATTTCCCCATGGCAAAAAAAATAAAAATAAATAAATAAAAACTAGGATAGGACAAATTTAGCCCCAAATCCCTGATCCCTTGTACCCCTAAAACCCCTCTAGGTATTAGGAACTTCAGCTTAGTTTGACATTTTTTTTTTAGTTTGCTTACTTGCCGCTTTGCAATATTTAGCTAGGGCAATCCCAGCTATTACTGTGAATTACCAAGCTACTCATATGAAACAAGAATGATGGTACTCAGGTTTTAACCAGTAAAATGCAGTCTTCATTCTTTTAATCCATTTGAAAGTGGTTTAATCAAGATATTTCTGCACAAAATATAACAATGCTACATGGATTGTCCTCTGTGAGCTGCTCCACAGGATTCCTATCTTCTCCCATCCCATGTCCACAAAACATCAGCGGGTTGACTACAGCTAGAATTCAAGCTTTTGGGATGATCTATGGACATTACACAAACTAGGAAGACAAACCCAAAATCAACAATGTAATTAGGGGCGGGCAACTGGGGCACACTCCCCGAGGGCTGACTTAGAGGGCGGTGCCCTATGCTGCTGCCAAATACATGGTTGCCCCTTGCTGCTGGTGATAGGAATCAATGGCACTCAGGGCCAGCCTGGGGCTTTAGCTTCACAAAGCAGGGGGGCAGGAGTAGTTTACAGACAGTGGAGCAACTAGGGCTCCTATCCCTAATTCCTTCATCTGCCTCATGCTGCTCAGGAGACACCGCTGCTAGGTGAAGGTTTCAGCACAGTTGGCAGGCAGGGGAGTTAATGAAACCCTCATACTGCAGCTGCCTTTTTTACTGGGACCACGGAGGTGAGCCACATTATGGCTGCAGTAGGTATCTGCAAGAGAGTGCGTACCTTGCGGCTGCTGCATTAGGTCTCTGACTACATTAACACCGCTCCCCACAGCACCAGCCATCACTGGCTTACCGGTTATGCCTCTGTCCAAAATATTTATTTGGTTTTTGAACACCACTTCATGTTACCAGTTGCCAAATGTATCACTTCACTTTGTATGTTGTGCCCAGTTTCTCTCTTTCATAATGTAAACTCTTTGGCCTAGGTACCACAACTTCTTTTAAGTTTAATTTTACACACACAACCACGAAATACATGTCATATTGCTTTCTTACCTTGCTATATCAATAATTCGAATTCTTTAAATCGAAACAATAAAGAGAGGCAACGAGATCACTTTGGCACCCATACACGTGCCCAACACCTGCTCCCACGCATTCTAATTAGAATGCGTCAGAGCAGACTCAATTAATTAAGTCTGCTGAAGTGTTCTAATTAAAACACAACACTCCAGTAGCCTCAGCATCATGTGTATTCAGTGTCCCCACATTTCAAAATGGTGGTGGGGGCACTTTAACTAATGCTTATCAAACAAGCATGGGTTGCTGCAGACATTTTAATTAAAGTGGCTCCTGAGAGCCATTCTAATTAACCCCCACTCACATCCCAGAGCATGTGTAAAAACACCCTTTATGTTACTGAGAACTAAGGAACTCTAAATTACATTCACATTAATTTGGGTAGGTCAATTAGTCACACACAAGGTTTTACTACTTTCATTACTATTTACATCTCAAAAGCATTTCCTCCAGAGAGGGCTTATCATCCAAACTATGGCCACAAGTGGCATTTCACCTTCAGGATAAAAGGAACTGGAAATGCAGGAAGCCCTAAAGAGGCAGTATAGGGGGACTAAGCTTGTGCATGCCACTGGATGGAAAATTGGCACCAGAATGTTTTCAGACTGACAGAAACATAAACCCGTGTTTCCATGGACCTTGATGAAATAATTAAGACCAGATTATGTATAAAAACACTAGTTAAGATTATTTGGTATTTGTCCCAGGGACAGGTCAAAGAAAGAAAAATCAAATCCTTCCACAAGGAAGGAGACAGAGAGAGAGAGAGAATGTCAGAACAGAAAAAATCCGATAGTAAATTCCTACTGGTAAATTACTGTCCATCACTGCAGTAGGAAGCTGAAATGAATCTGTGACTGCATACTGTACATACACAGACACTATGATCATCAGCTAAGCTCAGATGTATAAAACAGAAATCAACCTTCACAGCTGCACAGGAGCTCAGCTACTTGAGCCAAGGAAAATCATGATCAGAAATATTATGGGTGATCTCTTCAATCTTGCCACTAGAAGTCAAGAGTATCACCATCCAATGAGCACCTCCATTTCTTTTTAAACTAAAGGGCAGGAGAGCTAAACAAGCAGACAGGTTCCAAAGCACTGGAATTTTTGCAAATCCTGCGCTTGAGACATTAAAGTCACACGCACAAATACAGACTGAGGAATGACTAGCTAGACTGCAGTACTGCCAAAAGGGTCCTAAGGGTTAGGAGTAGATAATTAGTCGAACATGCTCGTTGCAAAAAAATGGCTGATAGCATATTGGGCTGTATTAATAAAAGTGTCAAGCACAACAGGGGAACTTATTTCCCACTTACCAGTGAGGCCTTGCTTAGATTACTGTGTCCAGTTTTGGGCCCCTCAAAGAAAGAAGTAGATAAATAAGGAAAAAAAATGTCCAGTGGAGAGCAACAAAAATGTAAAAATGTTCAGAGGTTTGAGAAACTTGATTTATGAAGAAAGGTTGAAATATGTAGGATTATTTAGTCTGGAGAAGATAAGACTGAGGGGGGATTTGATAACAGTCTCCAAATACCTAAAAGTTGGCTATTAAGAGACAGACTATTCTCTGTGGCTACAGAGGACAGGACTAGGAGCAACAGTCTTGAGATGCAGCAAGGAGATTTAAGTTTGATAGCAGCAAGAACTATCCCACTATGAAGAGGCCATATATGACCTTCCCCATAAATTCTGTAATAGCACTTAATTGCACCTGATAAGAATCAGTCCACAGCTGCAGGGAGTTAGGATCAAGGGCACAGCCATAAAACTTGGAAGCATAATAATGCGCAGATGGCCAGGACCACTGCAAGGTTTGGGGGTGTTCTTACACCACATGTAAATTACTACTATTTCGGTAGAGTTAGCTTAAGAAACAGGATAATTCAGGGCTAATTTTGAACTTTAACAAACTCGAAGCATTGGCTATGCTTTATAATAAAAGACTTACAAGTCATTCAAAGTTAGGAGGCAGATAGGCATAATATTTTCCCAGTTACAGACGAGATTATGCTAGCTTTCAGAGCATGTCTGGAAAGCAGAGTAAGAGAATACCACAACTCTTCTACCATAAAGTAGGAGCCAGTTACAGTGCAGACCTATCTGCGCTGCACCACTTGCCGTCTACCACAACCACTGGCCCTAGCTTCCCTCAAAGGAAGAGATTTGAATGAACTACACACAACCCCAACTTAATGTGGTTTCGTTTACCGTGGTTTCATTATAGCGCTAATTTAAAATACCTACCTGGTTTCACTTAGCGCTCAGTGCAGGGGTGGGGAGAAGCAGTAGCGTCGGCATCGAGGGAAGCGGTGAGTGGCAGCTGGCAGGAGCCCAGGGAGGGATGGCAGGAGCCCAGGGTCCGCTCCGGCACATGCTGCTGGAATGGGCGGGGAGGAGCAGTAGCAGTCAGAGGGCAGGGGCAGTTGGGGGGCTGGGCAGTGTGAGCTTGGAGCCCAGGCCAGCAGGGCCCAGGGTGAGGTGACAGGAGTACAGGGTCCACTCTGGCATGTAGTGCTGGAGCGGCCACAGGCAGGGAGGAGTACAGGGCCCAAGGCTAGGGCCAGCAAGACTGCAGGGCCTGGGCCAGTGCAAGCCAAGCCCACAGAACTCCCCCGCCCCCGCTGCAATCTGGTGGTGGCGGCTCATCCCAGGGCCAAGTGCCCTAGAAGGAGTCCCTGCTGGGCAAAGCGGGGCATGGGCGGGTGGGCGGCGCCACTGCTTACCCTGCGCCAGAGCCCTGCTGCCTTCTCACCATAAATCACTGGGCAGGCGGGTCCCCGACTCAGGCCCCACGGGCAGGGTGGCTGGGGCCATGCACAGGTGCACTGGTGGCCACTAGATGTGGGCTGGCAGGGGCCATCGCGGCAGAGGGAAAATGAGGCCGGGAGGAGCCGATGCCTTCCCTGGCAGAACCCACATGGTGCCTTGCTGGGAGCGGCCCAGCCAGGGCCAGCAGGAGCGCAGGGCCCGGGCTGGCAGAGCCCAGGGTGGGGCTGTAGGAGCGCAGGGTCTGGGCCGACAGGTGGTGTGTAACCAATTATCTTTATTTACATTAAATCCAATGAGGAAACAGGTTTCAATTAGTGCTGTTTCACTTAGGGCTCATTTTTTCCGGAACCAATTAAGAGCGCTAAGCAGGGCTTGCGTGTAGTTCCCCTCTCTCCCTCCCTCCCTGCTCATATATACAGACCTACAGGACAAGAGCGAACCCTAAAACAAGTCCCAGAATAGCACTTCCCTTCCCCATCCCAGTCCACAAACCCAAGTCTGCTTCTGGTCAGCTACCAACACTGTATCTTGTATCAGTAACGGTTACAAAGTGAAATTGTGGAAAAGAAAAGTGGAATTTTCACACCACTCCCAAACGCCCAGCCACTGCAAGATCTGAAATGTGTGACTAACAGGTACAAAAATGCTGTGCACACTGGTCAGTCCTTGCCTCCTACTTTCAGTACAAAAAAACACCTGTCACTACAAGAAAATACAAGGAAAACAGCAAGACCACTACTACGTCATTGCTAGCATTAATAAAAAAATTATATAAGCAACACTGTGCATCATCCCAGCAACTATCCAAACTACAAAGAGAAAACCAGTCAGAGAGTGAAAAGATGTAGACAAATTGGAGAGTGCAGTGGAGGGCAACAAAAATAGTGAGGGGGCTGGGGAACAGAACTTCTGAGGAGAGGCTGAGGGACCTGGGCTTATTTAGTTTAGAGAAGAAAAGACTGAGACGCGATTTAATAGCAGCCTCTACTGCCTGAAGGGGGGGTTGAAAGAGAATAGAGCTGGCCTGTTTTCAGTGGTGGCTGATGACAGAATAAGGAACAATGGTCTCAAGTTGCAGCAAGCGAAGTTTAGGTTAGGTATTCGGAAAAACTCTGTCACTAGGAGGGTAGTAAAACACCGGAACAGGTTACCCACAGAGGTTGTGGATAGGGGTACGCCAATAAAGATTTTTTGGGCCAACACCAATGGATGAGGCCGATACTAATCCGACTGTCGATATGCAGCCCAGCAGCTTGGAAAGAAGCATCCAGCTGGTAAGTATTGTGGGGTGAAGGGGCAGAAGGAGGGGCAGATCAAGGCTCTCTCAGTGAGGGAGGAGAGGGGCAGGGGTAGACACTGACCAGCCATGGCAGGACACCATGAGCAGTTTGTCTGGGGTCGGGGGGGGGTTCTCCCACCACTGGGCACACCCCTGAGGAGGCATGGGGGCATGTGCCCCCCAGTTCTTTGCGTGGGGTGAAGGCAGGCTGCTGCTGCGGACTGAGGCTGGGAACAGCGCTGGGCTCTTCTCAGCAGGCGGGGGAGGGTAGAAGGGGGACCTGGGCTGGAGCTGTGCTGGAGCTAGGCAGCAGAGGCACTGGAAGGAGAGTTATGGGGTGGGCTACAGGCCCCTGTAGCCCACCCCCCTTCCAGTACCCCCACTGATTAATCATTTAACCAATAAGGGCAGTGATAACCAGTTAGGTTACTGGTTGTTCTCTAGCTCCCTATGCAGTGTGAAAGGGAAGTGGGGAAAAGGGAGGCTTCCTGGTACCCCAGCAGAATCAGAAGGCAGCAGGGCAGGCAGAAAGGAGGGAGAGAGGAGCAAGGAGGGGAGGAGGAGAAGGGAGGGGAACTAATACCCATAGCCAAAGAGGAAAACAGCCAGAGGCCTAATGACTCATCAATTAAGCAACTAGCTGCTCCTTCACAGGTTCTCTCCCCATCCCAGGGCAGGGCTTCACGTGGGCTGTGTTGTCTGGCTGGGTTTGCTTCCTTCCCCACCAGTCAAAGGTCCCCAGGAGCCAGGAGTGTCTCCCAGCAGCAGCTGTGTCCCAGCTGCTGTGTTATCAGTTAATTGTTTAACTGATAAAATTAGAGAAGGTTAAATTAATATTTCTTAAATTATATTTACATCCTGTTGGTGACATAATTGGGGATGAGAAGGAGGCTGGACTAGATGACCTCCTAAGATCCTTTCCAACCCTAATTTTCTATGATTCTAAAGGAGGATGCACAAAAGGAAGTGTGTAGGATTAGTTTTCTGACTGTTTCCTACAAGCTTCAACTCCATCACAAACGATACCAAACTTAATTACAGAGCACCCTCCAATTCAAAAATAATGTTCTTCCCTTAACTTTGCAGCCTAATACAACATAAATAGGAAATGCTTTGTTCTATGTAAATGCTCTATTTGTATAGGTCAGTGCTCAACCTATTTGCCTGACAGCCAGATGGGCAGTGGCAGGGAGGAAACATGTCCCAGCCCACACTTGGTGGCCCTGAGACAAAAGGGCGTGACCTGGTCGACACCCAACCCCACAGGGCTTGGGGTCTGGGAAATTGGCAGCAGGGGAGGGTGGCTATATTAATTGCTACTGGTTCCCCTCCACCAAATTTCCCAACCCGTGGGCAGGCCAGACACAGGCCATCTGCTGAGCCCTGGTATAAGTCAATAAACAGCACAGATAAAGAGCCTGCTAGCCCTTTCCTCCCCTCTCCCTAACATATATCTCTTTCTAAAATCCATACTAGGAACACATTAGATGCCAGCGTTGCCTCTCACTACATAACTAAGTACTATCACATTACTCCAGGTTTAGTATAGTCAGACATTTCTGGAAAAGAAAGTAGACTGTAATTGTTCCCTTGCTGAACACATCCTTTTTTTTTTTTTTTAAAGGGATACCATCAAAAAGTTTTACACTGCATTAAAAACAAGGCCGAGTCACATAAAACAATGACTAATAAAAACATTTGCAGGGTATTGTGGGTGGGAAGGCAATGCTAAAACAGCTGGATAACTAAGTTTATTTTTTAATTAAAATATCATTTTGCAAAGTAGTTCAAGTTATTAGGCCTGACAGTGAAATCTGGGTGATATATGCTACAGCCTACATTACACAGTCAATTTAAAGTTCACGATCATGATGTTCCCTTCTGCCCTGAAAATTTTAAAGCAAGTAAATTTAAATTTTACAAGTAAATAAAACTACAGCTTTAATGTTTGTTTCCTATTATTTCAGTTTACCTCTGAATCCAAGACAACCCTAAATTTAAGACAACACCCCCCCATAATTAGATTCCACATGTGGAAAAAAAATGTTTTAGTAAGAAGACCTACTGACAAAAACTAAGAAGTCATAAATTCAACAAACCTTACCTAAATCTATATTAGGTTCTGTCCAAAAAAATCCTGGTGAGTCCTACAATTTAAGACTGCTTCACATGCATCCTCACTATCACTCTTCTCTCTACTTTCATCTTCAGGTCCATCAGTGGCATTGGATACAAAGAAATTTAGAGCCCATTAATAAAGGCTTCAAGAAGTTATCCTTCCCCAAGAAGTCAAAATCCATTGGCAAAACAGTGATATGGCTGGCTTCTTAATCTTCCTCCCAGGTATAAATACATGGTTCCCTACCAAAAGCTAGTCTGAGTACCGACACCATAAATGGTCCTTAAAGAGCTTAAATCAATTATTGTGGGTTTTTTCAGCATAATTTATGGCTATCCTTTTGAAGTCTCCCCCAACCCCCCACCTTCTTATCTGTATTTCCCTCGGCACAGAGGCAGGAACAGTCCCAGGAGCCTCCAGAAGTCTTCACTAGGCAAAGGCTTCCAGCTGGGACTCAGGGGAAGAGGGGTGGAAGGGAGAGGGCCCCCCCTCCCCCGCCTTACTTCTGCAGCTGTTTAGTTCTGCCACCAGCTCCCCCTGGGTCCTACTTCCCCCTGGTTCCTGTCATCTTTGACAGGCAACCAGGGGCAGATAAATATTAATTTTCTAAATTTTTTGAGGGCCCCTCAGGCCAGAAAGAATGGCCTGGCAGGCCGAATCCAGCCCACCAGTTGTATTTTGCCTGCCCCTGTATTATTGAATAAAATGTCAGCCTGAAGATTCAAGTCTCTTACTGGAGCGAACACAAGTTATTGTAGGTACTGAAAATGAGTTCTGATAAGAGTCCTCACACTCACTGCAAGTGCAAAGATAGGTATCTCTAAATGCTAAAGCAAGTGGATACCTCTAAAAAAATTTTTGACAACTGTCAATTTGTAAGCTAAGACCAACTAACTCTAATACAAAAATCTGAATTCAAACCTAGACCTTCAAGAGAAAAAACAGCTACTGTGTTAGCTTACTATAACTCACTTTACTTACCTTCGAAACTGGGTGAGGGAAAAGCCATCATCATCAGTACAGGAAGAATCATAACTCCATGTATCATTATAGATCTGTGGAAAGAGAACAAGAGAGAAATGTTTATACTTTCATGATTACTTTTTTCCCCCCAATCCTAAACACATACATACACCCACCCACCATCCAGCTTTATCAACTGGCATTCATTGATTCAACACGCGATTTAGGCGGCACGTAGGTTGGTTTCTGGATATCACTCTCCCTCCCACCCCCATTACACATTATTTCCATCTCACTGCATTTACAACAATTTTAATTGTCCAAATAAAAGAGTCCTAGAATTTGTTATCATCCTCCAGATACTAACTCAGAGTACCAGGTTTACTCATGTAAGCCATCTTCTAATATTGTTTATAGATACAAATACAGATACAAATTAGTGACAAACCTTGACCAACATACAGCCAAATGTTCTGAACTTTCAAACGAGTCATTTTACAAATGAGATTACTCTGAATTTTAACTAAGTTTATGCAGCTGTATATTACTTGGGCTCTGAGGCAATGACAGTGTATTTTAACAACCTTTGAAGAAGCAGGACACTGACCACTGTGGTTCCCCTGCTTTACTTATAGCAAGTAACGGTGTTATGTCTTGTGGTTATGTCAGGGTTGACTGTGTAGTTTTGCCACTGGTTTTTAACTAATAGATTAGACAGAGGTCTCAAAAATGTTGAAAATATAGACAGTCATAGAGAGCTATGCAAAACAAGTCCTGCTGTTCATTAAATTTTCTTTAAAAATAGCACTTGATTCCCTTCAACCAACTTTATATTTACCAATTCCTTTCAGTAAAAAAAAATATTCCCAAAATATAAACATGGAAACTATCATCAGTTAAAATGATCAAAAGATCTTTCAACTCAAAGCCTGGAGTTTTAGTCCTAATAGACACAATCCTTAGCAGAATCGCTGTCTGTAGGATGGAAGAGTTATATTATAAACTGTGTTAACCACTCTTAATTTCTAGCTCAAAAAGCAATAACTTCCTCTATTTCAAGAATCATTAACCAAATAACCTTCTCCAGCTATTTCTTTTCACATGCCAATACAAGTGTCAATATTCCAGCTCTTTCAACAGGTAAGTATTCATATTCTGTCTCTCACTGGAAACAAAATAGGAACAGAAGTCTGGAACAGAAAGTTGTGCCAGGGATACCCTGAAATAAAATAAAACATAATTTGGGGCAATCAGAAGTGTGGAAGACAGCCAACTCATCTTTGTTGTAATGTTTGAAGATAAGTAGAAGGGTGCTTTGCCATTAAAAAAAAAAAAGTATGTGAAAGTTGATGGAGATGACTTGGACAGTCTTCCCCTTTAATACCCCAAACTGTCAGTTACCAAGTCTCATTTGTCTCAACAGCTCACAAAAAAAAAAAATTCTTCTTGACATTGTATCCAGATGAATTTATGCAAGCCTGGGAAAAAATGTGGCAGATTCAACATGCCATCTCCTTTCAAACATATCTACAGCTCAAGTGCCCATACAGAAAAAAACTGATTTTAGTGATGTTGGTATCTAGCCACCACAGAGGTGGCTAAAGAAGCAACCCTGGAGGCGAGGCATACCACAGGGTTGTATAATCTCCAGAAATGCTCCAGTTCACTCCCAGCCTCATTTGGAAGTAGGACATGCATTCTATACCTACCCTACAAGAGCTAACTGGACAGGAATAGGGACAGAGTGAAGCAAACAAATACAGAGCAAAATCCACTGTTTCCTCCCTCTAGAATTTAAGGCATTAAACATAAATATATGAAAGGTTACCTGAAAATAAAGTAAGAGACTGAAGAAAAAAGTCATGACATAGAAATGAGGGAGACACCACAAAATATTTACATTTTGAATAATCCTTTGACAGTTTCTCAAACATAACACACAAAAACAGATACATGTCTAGGATTGGATGGCAATGGGAGTACACCAGGACCCTTCCCTCTGGGGAAGCAATGATCTCTTTCTAAAACGTGAACTATTAGAGAGGTGCTCCTCTCACCCTGAAATACAAACATACACTGCACATGCTTCCAAACAAAAAAAATAAATTAAACTAAATGAAAATGGACCACAAACTTTCAAGACATACGAATAAGAGCTCTTCCCCACTAGGCAAAGGGATCAACTTTCAGAAAAGGGCATCTGTGACAGGGGGCAGCTCTCGGAGTCGGTTCTCATGCCAGCCCGCCCACCTGTTTCTATGGCGCAGTCCACCCAGTCTCGCCTGCCACAACTCTGCTGTTCCATAAGCTGTTGGTATAATGCAGGAGACTGCCCGTTACCACCCCGATGCAGGGGGCACTATCTGCAGCTCCAAGCTCCCCTACACCACAGCCCATGACTCGCAGATGGCATCCACATTATGTAATCATAACCTACACCAAGACTGGTGCTCCAGGGTCTCACAGGGACTCTCCCTCCCTCCCTGGAGCAGCAGGTCATTATGCTTCCCCTTAAGGTCTTTCCTTCAACCCACTTGGCCTCCTTGCAGCAGAGGACTTACTGGGGTCAGAACTCATCCCTAACTCTCTGGCTGAGCCCACCACTCGGCCTCTGGCCCAAACTATGGCCTCAGGCATCCACAACCATGCCTTGGCTTCTTCCCCACACCTGAAATTCCTACTTTGCCACTTCTAGGGCCCCTACACCACGCCCCACCTTGGGGTCTTATCTTCACAATCAACTTACTCATGGGGCTGGCCCTTGTGCTGCCCTTCAGGCTTACTCCCAGTTCAGCCCTACTCAATGCACCGCTGGGACTGCCCGTCAGGCCTACTCCCGTTCAACCCTACTCAGCCCCCATCATGCACAGCCCTTCAGGCCTACTCCCATTCAGCCCTACACTATGTGGGGCCATGCTGTACACTCCCCATGCTACCCCCTCTGAGGTCTCCCAGATCTCACATCTCTGCTGAGCTAAGGTACCTACACATAAGCATACCTGGCCCCCACTACTCCCAACATCTCTACACCACCCCCTTGGGGGTCTCTGGGATCTCGTATCCCTGCTGGGCTCAGGTGGCACTCTGCTTGCCATGTCTGGCCCCACTGCTCCCACAACTGCCTCCAAAGCCCACCCGAAGATGGGGGCTGGGGTTAAGGCACCCCTCCTCACCTTTCACCAGGGAGGTAACTGGCCTAGCATTTCCTGGGGACTCCCGCACCACCCAGAGCCCCACCAGGCCACTCTTCCCCAGCAGGGTGCAGTTTTAGGACATGCCCAGGACCACGAGCTTCCTGCTCTTACCTTCCAGGTGTTCCTGCTGTAGCTCAGCCAGGCAATGTTTCTGCCTGGGCTGGCAGCAGCAAACTGCAGCCTTTACATCCCATGCTCTCAAAATGGCTGCCATCAACTGGTTCTCAAAATGGCTGCCGCCATCAGGCATATGCTAGTTGCCCGACTCTGCCCTTAAAGTGGCAGGCACCCACCGCCCCCCTGCCACAGCATCTGATCAACTGTTTGATGCTTGAACTATCAGGCCATGTTCAGAAACCCCTAAGTGACACCAGAAGATCTAGTTTCATTAAAATTACAGAGCTTAAAGGGAATCATCATCATTATGAAAACACTATGGCAGAAAAGTCACTTGTCCTGTGCCAACCAGCAGACCAGTGGAAGAGCTGAAATAGTCTTGCAGAACCTAGTCCAGCACTCCATCCAGTAAGCTAGGGGTGCTCAACCTGAGGCCCACAGAGCCACTGTACCTAACCCACAGGGCTCCCCATGGATCAGGAAATTTGGTGGTGGGGCTCAGTATCCATTAAATTTGGATACCCTGGCAAATCCCCAAACCCCAAGCTCTGCACAGCTGCTCAGGGGCAAGCTATGCCCCATTTTCCAGTGGCTGCAGTGATTGGCTGCAGCGATCAGCCCTCACAGGATTGGCTGCGGGGGGACCCTTCCCTGGGCAGCAAGATCAGCCACAGGGGAAACCCTTTCCCTCCCCCCCCCCCCCCCCCCGGCGGGGCGGGGGGGGGGGGGGGGGGAGGTGCGGGAGCATACCCCTTTCCCCCCCTGCAGGGCCAGGTTGAGGCTATGTCACACCTCTTTCCTCCCACAACCCCCTACTTTCTATAAAAATCATCAGTTGAATGTCTGACATATCAGATCTATGTTAGATCTATGTTAGAGGGCATATCTGTCCAAACTCCTTTAGAAGCCCATATAGCTATTATGCAGAGCTCTCCCATTACAAATCTGAATGATAGTCTGAAAGATCAGTCTATTAACATACTCAAATCTGCATTTTATAACATACTTACTTAGCCCTCTCAAAAGGGAAAGCCAGATGCCAAGTAGTATAGTATCTGGCTGCTTCTCTGAAACTTTCTTCCCGTAGACATTCCTTCTCTGAAAGGCCTAAAAGAATATTTTGTCTACTGGCTCTGAAGTGCCATGCATACTTACTACAGTTTATTTAAAAAAAAAAAAAACTTCACCCTGTGCATATTTATCACCAATTAAAATCCTGTCCTGTGTTTGTGCAGACAAGGTACAGCCCTTAGACTTCTGGCAAATAGCCATTGTGGCCCTTAAGACTGCACAACCGAGTTACTCTACTACAGCTGGATCTGCTATAAATATGAGCACAAAAAGAGGAGAGGGGTGGGAGGAGACTAGAATAAAAGTCTCCTGAACCTTAACAAAATCCAAATTTTCCTCTGAAAGATCTGAAAAAAAAAAAAATTACCCAAAACAGAACTAAAATAAACAAAAACTCTTGAATACTTTATTCTGCACAAAGATTTCTGTCTGCTTCAAAATGTTCCTTTTATCTGGATTTGTATTAAATAAAAAGATAGACACCAGCAAGCAAGAGATCTGTTCTTACTGTATGTGGTTATCCAGCTCCAGCCAACATACTGTGTTTAGATAGCTGAAAGCCTGCCAAAAACTTTGGAAGAGATGTCAGGATCCCTAGCTGGTTGCCATTTTGCACAGAGACTGCAGTATCTGCTGTTAGCCTGTTAATTCAGCTAGTTAAAAATAAACCCCAAAAGAAAACCCATTTATAAATCAGCTCCAGGATCAGACACCAACAGTCAAAACAAAGAGGGGGTTCTACAGACTCCCCCCCTCTTATTGAGAGAGAAATGAACCTGTCGAAAAGAGATCCTTCACAGAGATTAGAATACAACTGTTTGTAAGAAAAGAAATGTAACCCTCTGCTGGCTGAGCTGTCCCTCTGACATGCTTGCTGGAAGGGGTAGGGGAAGAAATGGCACTGGTCCAAATCGCATAGCCTTGGAGAGCAGCTCAGTACTGTTGTCTGTTCAAAATGATCTGTCACTTCAGACTTATCCTCCGATAAGCCTTTCTGCCATACAATCCCATCTCCAGTTAGTCGACTGCCTTCTCAGCTTTGATTTCCCAGCAACATCCTTGCTTCTCAAAGTTTTAGATTAAATGTTTCCTGCTGCAGCGATAAACCTGACAAAGACACTACTGTTTCCAAGTTTCAAAGTGCTGAGCACTGAAGGAAAACAGCCCTGGCTGCTCACCTGCAGGAGTCAGACATACTTGTGGTTCAGGAAAAAAAAGAAAAGTAGTTACAGCCAATAAGCTGCACCTTTTTTCAGAATACATCAAAGCTGACTCCCACTCTCTGGCATGAGCACTGCATGCGAGCTGGCGCTCTATTGTCTTGGTATTTGCTATGTTATCGCTAGCCTCCTACAAACCCAAGCAGACACAAACTAATTGGGGCAAGTCTGAGTTATGGTCACTGAAAACACTGTACCATAATCTACTTAATATATGCCGGCTATAAAATGAGTATGATTCCCCTCCATAAAAGAGTCATTTAAAGAGTCATTTCAGCTCTAAAATATATTCACAATAATGCATATTGCCCTTTAATTTATTTCCAAACCACTGGTTCTTCTCATGATTTATTTTGGACTTGAGAGGAGCCCCAACTTTTAATTTTATTACAGTAGAAATCTTAAGGCAGAGAAAGCTATGCCATTTTAAAACTGCAAAATATATACGATTCCATAACACATTCTAAAAAGAACCATTACAAGAGTTCAGTAAATATACTGTATTAGTATTGTAAGAATAAAATACAACCCTAGCAGCAAAACTAAAATTACTATAGTCAGGACTTAAACAGCGCTTTATTCTAAACTTCAAAATGCTGTATAAACATTGAGTATATTTTTTAAGTCATACTGCGAGGTCAGGGGAGGAATGCTCGTTATATTACTACAGTAACGTCCAAGATTATTACAACAACTTTTTTTTTTAATCCAACTTTTTATTTATATTTAAAATGCTGGGGTGGAGGTTGGGGGGGGGGTTGTTTGTTTGTTTTGGGGGGTTGCATTTCTCTCAGCTCAGGTAATGAAGTTACATATTTTACTCACCACCAGAAGTATGCTGGAAAGTTTAGGAGCCAGTGTGAACTCCAAGCTGGAAGAGTTTAGAACCCAAGGATGCGCCTGAACCCTTCTACCTGGATGGAGTCAGCTGCAGTGAAGTTAACAGAACTCTGTATAAATGGAAAGGGTCGTACCTCCAAATCCCTTTTGCAGGTTCAGAAACGCATGGAAAGGGGAGGGGATGAAGCAAAGGCCCTGTAAGTGCAGTACTGTGTGGACCATATTTTGGATTGATTGTTTTGTGGGGGGGAGACACCTGGCTCGAGTTTAGGATTTGTGGGGCTGATATGTGCTTTAAAAGGCAGCCAAGGATAGCGGAGAGGTATAGCAGATAGGTTTCTAGTCAGCTTCACTTTCAGACTGTCTTACATTAAAATAAGATTGAGCTGTAAACAAAGCATAGAAACATTTGTTTAAAAAAAAAAAATACCACAAAAACATTTGTTTAAAAAAAACAAAAACAAGCTATTTCCATTAGAATTAAAAGCAAATGAAAACAAGTTTCAGGGTTTTTAAAATTATGCAGTACCAAATTCCACACCCAATTTTGGACATTATCATCTTGCTTTTAATTATTGCTTTTAAAGGACTATTCCTGTACTGCATTTGGCCCCAAGCTCCATTAGTCTTAAAGTTTTAATAGTAATAAGGGCTCTTGTTTAAGTGCAAATGAAAGCATTTGAAAGTAAAACCTTCTTTCAAAATGTTTACATTCTCAGACATAGCATTATGTACATGGCAATATAAAACAGCACAAGACAAACTACACAGAAATAAAGCCAGTAGGATTAGAAAAGACTACTTATATTGCCAAGCTGAAAGTAGTAAGCAAGGAAAGCAAACTGGAAAAGGTATACTTAAGTATTTTTTTAAGAATTATTTACTTAATGTAGTGCATAAATACACATACATGGATTAGTATGGTAGATTCAAAAATCTGTAAAATACATAATGTTTTGTATTGAACATTCATGTTATTTAGGTCTGGCATTTATTTTATTTTTTTTTTGATGAAGAGACACTTAGACTTGTACAGGTAAATTCACCAGAGATTTTGCTTTCGTTACCCATCCAACTTTCAGTTGCAGAAAGGGTATGGGAGTTCAGACATTTCCTGGACTATGCACAGAGCTACCATGATCACTAGGACTAGGGACAGAAATTACACATAAGCTGATATAAGTGATCAAAAACCCGTTTAAACCTGTAACAGAACAGAAATTCAGTGCACACAAAACAGTTTCAATATGGCCACACCTGGTTTAAGATAAACCTGGATGGATGTAATATCAGACTTAATTGATTTAAGTTAAACTGGTCTATGGAATTTCTGTTCCAGATCCCCTCCTGACTCAAGTTATGTCCCAGTTCCCCAGCATTAGGGTTACCATACATGTGGGTTTTCCTGGACATGTCCTCTTTTTTTGCTCCCTGGGCTGTGTCCAGGCAGGTTTTTAAAATAAGAGCAAATGTCCAGGTTTTTTACTGTTCCTCTACTCTCCTGGGCTAGCTACTTGGGGCTGGGACCAGCGGGCAAGGTGATTAGCTGTTGGGGGTCATGTGCTCCCCGCATAAGCCCCAGCAAGCCAGGTAAAGTGACACTGAGTACATACGTGTGTATGTGAGAGTAGGCACGCACACAACACGGGAGCTGCTTGGGAAGAAGGGCTGGTGGGGCAGAGATCTATGGGACAAGGGCTGACGATCCAGAGGAGTGAGGGGCAGAGGCAGGGCACAGGCATATCACTGCCCCCCACAATCATATCCCCCATCCCCCCTCTCCCGGTGTCCTTTTTTTTTTTTTATGGTGGAAATATGGTAACCTTACCCAGCATCCCAGAATATATTGCGGCCCCCTGTTAACCCCACCTCGCAGGGCAGGCTGGCTAGCCTTGGCTGTGCTGTCTGCTCTGGTAGAACCTAGGCTGGCCCTGCCCCATGGCTGTCACAGAACCAACGCAGCAGGTGCTGCCTGCACCTGTCAGCCCTGTGGGGCAGCTGGGGGGGGGGGGGGGCAGGGGAACAGAACCCCCAGCCCTGGTCTGTGAAGGTTGCTGCCACCCTCCCAGGTCAGGCCAGCATAAACTAACTTCACCGGGGGAAGGGGCCGCTTCGAGTGGAGAGGATGCTTTACCAGCATGCACGGTGACAAGAGGAAGGGAAGCCCAGGTAAGCATCAACATCCAGGGAGCAGGGGGCCACAACTGTCCTGGGACTGGGAGGGAGGCATGTGCACCCTCCGGAGGCTTCAGGTGCCTCTACACTAATGCTCGTAGTATGGGGGGTAAGCAGGAGGAACTGTGCCTCCTGACAGAAAACTGGTGGGACCCTACCTACAACTGGGTGGTGGGCATTCGGGGATATACCCTATATAGAAGAGACAGGACAGAGAGGAAATGTGTGTGGGGGGGGGAGGGGGTACACCCTATACAGAAGAGACAGGACAGAGAGGAAAGGTGGGGGGGTTGCGCTTTATGTCAAAGAGCACTTCATGTCATCAAGGATTGGCTTCAGGTTAGAGGAGGGTCAGGCAGAGACACTATGGGTCAAACTACAAGGGGGACATGGCAAAAGGGACCTTATGGCGGGTGTCTACTACAGACCACCCAACCAAGCGGAAGACCTAGACCAGGACTTCTCCAGTCAGCTTATGGAGGCAGTTAGGTCAAGGGATGTTATTGTCATGGGTGACCTAAACTACCCAGACATTTCCTGGAAGGAGCAGACAGCCAGGTCTGACCGCTCGCGTAGGTTCCTGGCTGTATTACAGGACCTTCACCTTATCCAGCAAGTGCACAGCCCCACTAGGGGTAACGCCTTGCTGGACCTGGTCCTGACCATGGGGGATGACCTGGTGAGGGGACTGAAGGTCCTTGACCACCTGGGCAATAGCGATCATCACCTGCTGGATTTCATTATCCAACGCAGGGCGACAAGGGCTCACACCAAGGCTAAACCCCTTGACTTCAGAAGGGCCAACTTCAATGAGCTTAGGAGATGGTGGGGGAGGCACTAAGGGCCCAGAAGGTAGAGGAGATGGGAGTACACAAGGGATGGTCGTACTTTAAGGGGGCGATCCTCCAGGCCCAAAGGATAACAGTCCCTGAGAGAAGCAAGGGGAGTAAGAGTGCTCAGAAACCCCCTTGGCTCAGCAAGGGCATTCAGGAATGCCTGAGGACTAAAAGGGGGGCGTACAACC
>NW_005841951.1:2602930-2604504 GCF_000455745.1 Alligator sinensis | reverse complement strand
AGAGGCTGCAACTAGATTTAGACAGACTACAAAAGTGGGCAGATGAGAATAGGATGGGGTTCAACATAGACAAATGCAGGGTGCTGCACCTTGGGAGAAGGAATCCACAGCATACATACAGGTTGGGGAGTTCCCCTCTTGAAAGCACAGAGGCGGAAAGGGATCTTGGAGTCATTATTGACTCCAAGAATAACATGAGCCGCCAATACCAGACCGCAGCCAGCAAGGCCAGCCATACCTTGGTCATACATCCAAAGGTGCATCTCAAGCCAGTTCAGAGAGGTGATACTCCCCCTCTATGCGACTTTGGTCAGGCCGCAGTTGGAGTACTGCGTCTGGTACTGGGTGCCGCACTTCAAGAGGAATGTGGCCAGCCTGGAGAGGGTTCAGAGGAGGGCCACCCGCCTGGTGAGAGGGCAGCAGGACAGGCCCTATGAGGAGAGACTGAGGGACCTGAACCTGTTCAGCCTCAGCAAGAGGAGGCTAAGGGGGGACCTGGTGGCTGCCTAGAAATTCAGTAGGGGAGATCATCAGCAAATAGGTAGAGTCCTTTTCTCCCCAGCACCACCTGGGGTGACAAGGAACAATGGTAATAAGCTGATGGAGAAAAGGTTTAGGTTAGAGATCAGAAGGCAATATTTTACAGTTAGGGTGGCCAGGCTCTTGTAACCCCACCATTCATCCCTGCCTGTGGCAGGGGGTCAGGCTAGATGATCTGTTCAGGTCCCTCCTGACCCTAGCTACTATGAAACTCACTGACCCGCTGAGGGAGGGGTATAGAGGTGAAAGGAGTTCCCCCTCCCTGGGCCAGCCCCCAAGCCCAGTATCTGCCCACATGGGGAAGCCCCATGACAGAGAGCCCCCAAGCCCTGGTCTGCCTGGCTTTACAGGCAGGGCAGAGGGGGAAGATTCCCCCCCTTCAAGGCTGAGCTGGCACAAGTCACCAATGTGAAGTGGGGAGGGGAAAATAAAGCGACCTGGTCTCAGCCACCCTGAGCTGGAATCTTCTCACCCTGGCTAGGAAGGGGGGGGGGGGGGTGTTCCCCCACTCCCTGCCCAGCTGGGCTGGCTCCATAGAAGGAAGCATTGGGCCCCGCCTCCCAGTCCAAGGCCTCAGGCACATCTTGCCAGCTGCTGCTGGTGCCAAATTCCACCAGGACGCATCAGGAGGCCCAAAGGGCTTGCACCAGATGGCAGGACCGAATGCTGCCCTCTATGGAGCCAGCCCAGCCAGGCAGGGAGGGAGAAACCCCCCAGGGCCCAGCCCCCCAGCTGGGAAGGGCCCAGCTCGAGCAGCTTCATTCCCCCCTACCTCCTGCATGTCAGCAACTAGCGCCAACCCAGCCATGCAGGGGAAATCACACCCCCTATGCAGCTAGGCAGACCAGGGCTTGGGGGATCCCCGACGTGGGGCTCCCTATGTGGGCAGATGCCAGGCTTGGGAGCTGGCCCCAGTACGGGGAGATCCCTTTTACCCCTCTCCCTATGTGTCAGAGACTCGCACTGGCCTGACCCCAGAGAGCAAGAATTACCCTCCCCCCCGCCCAGGGCTGCAGATCAGGGCTGGGGGGATC
>NW_005841951.1:2599836-2602920 GCF_000455745.1 Alligator sinensis | reverse complement strand
AGGGGGCTCTTTCCCCCATGGGGGCAGGCTGGGAGTCATGCTCTAGCACCCTCTGTCTTTTGGCCTGGGTTAGTGCAGGCCTCTCCACCTGCCCTTTCTCAACTGAAAACTAAATGTCAGTTCAGTTCATTAACCGATTCAATTTATGCAGCCTAGAGAAACCCACAAAGACTGAATCAATTCTGCCTTGGGCTTTTTGACTGCCTGTACTTAGCCTCAAGGACATTCATAACATGAGTCTGTCATGACCCAAAGGCATGATTTTGTGTGTAATTCGGCACCAGAATTATCCCCGCCAGGTTGCAACTTCATTGCACGGGAGAGTTTCCTATTGCAGAGGAGAACCCCGGTCCAGGGACGAGTTTCCCGCCTATTTGCAGCTTCTTTTGCAGGGTGCATTGCTCAAGTTGCAAGAGAAATGCACGGTGCAAAAGAGTTCCCGCCACCCATATGCAAATTCGTTCCCCGCTATTGGTTAGTTCTAAATTATTCCCACGTGGCGGCTAACGATTGGCCTGTTACCCGTATAAGAGGCTTGAGCAGTTTCCGCCCAACAGGACTCCACATCCATCTCGTGGAGACTCTGGATACATGGCAGGGTAATAGAGACCCTGTGTGAGATTCAGAGGAGCTTGGCGACCTGATCCATCGCCCACCTCTCCCTGTCTTCGAGCGGAAAGAATTTATAAGACGTATCTACGAGTCCGATTTTGGTGGCGCGTTCACCCAGAGCATCCGGAGCTCTGTTCCATGGAGCCTAGCAAACTCCACGCGACCGTCCGTGTTGTCTGTGTCTGTAACCGCAACTCAAGCAAGTTTTCCAGCCTACACCACTACCATCTCTGGTGTAAGTAAACAATCTTTAAATCTACCGTTAAGCGTCTGTGCCTAATTCCAGCTCGTCGCCCTCCCTCTCCGATCCAGCGTGCCCGGGCTGCTGGCCACAGCCCGCATGCAGCACGGAAAAGGGCCCGGGTCGCTCCCGGCCCGCACAGAGTCCACAGGATTTAAGAGTTTTGTATCATGCCTTCACTGCTCTTTTGCAGCAACACTATCTTATCAGCAACATTTCTTTTGGGAAGATTTCCTATACCATGTATTTAGAAGATAACCCTGGTAGGGCAAGAGTCATTTAGGAGCAATACAATAGGAACAAATTCATGTCCTAAAGCCAACAGACTGGACAGTATTTAGAATCAAGGTGGGTTACAGTATTATTTATGCAAAACCAAAGCTTCAGATGATTCCTGGAATTTATACATACATTTCATTAGGACAAAAAGTAAAGCTGGGTGAGCCATTAGGGAAGTTATATTCAGTCACTCAGGGATTTTAAAAAAGTAAATGGTCAAAAACTTAAAAATTAAGACCTCAACCACAACAAGTAGCTAGGGGTCATCTTCTGTACTGAATCACCAATGGCACATACCCATCCCACCCCATGAATACCAAATAGAAGGAAAACAGGATGAATTAACTAAAAATAAATCACTATATTGCATCTCAACATGGAACAGAATAGAAACATAAGTGATTAGACAAGTTCAAAGCATTGTGAAGAAATCAGAAGCACCCACACTATCACCGACAGTACTGGTGGCAACTAGCCAAAAGCCTAAGGGCTGTAGATACCAATCATATATTTTGATAAAATCTGAAGTACAAGACAGACATAACATTGGTCGGTAATTCTACCTTCCATAAGAGCTGCACATCAGCCAAGTTTACCAGCAATTAAAGCCTGTACAAGTCTGGTCCTCACACTGCAGGTTCAGCAAATAATTACAGATGGATCTCTAGTGGTATTTCTCAAACTGGGGTGCACAGAAGGTAGATGGTACGTCAGATGAAGTAATGAGAAACAAAACAAGGCAAAAAAAGAAAAATAAATGGAGGAAGAGACAGAAAAAGGAAAAAAAAAAGAACTAAAAAATGCCTTAGGTTGTTGGACAAGTTACAATACATGACTACCATCACAAAGCATTACCTTTTTACTATCCATAATGTAGAATTAGAGAAGCCCATGGCAGCATAAAAAAAAAAACTTATCAAAGGGTACGCCATCGAAAAAATATTTGAGAACCAGATGTCTGGAGAAGCTGGGGAGCTTAAACGTATAAACCAAAGCATTCCCAGAGCCAGAAGCATGAAAGATTTGCTCTTTAAGTTAGGTCCTACAAGATGAATATATTCTGCGTTGCCAAGATATGTCAACGGGGAGAAACATTGCATTTGACATCCGCAGAGGTGTGAGTAAGACACTCATCATGACTGTGCTCACTCTTTATTTTATCTTAGGTTAGGCTCCAAGCAAGGGGGAAGCTGCAACCGGGTGGCTCCTGCCCCAGTGCATGGGACTCCAGCTCTAGCTCCTGGACACCTTCTACCCACCCTGTCAAGCAGGAGGAGGAGTTGCTGGAGGGGAGGAAAGCCAAGCACCAGAACCAGCCCCGTCAGGAAACTGCGCGTACTGGTCAGGGCTGGAGCCAGAGGGGCACAAGCTGCCCCAGGCAGGAGCAGGTGGGGCTCAGCCCCATGCAGAGGTAGCCACAGGCCAGATCGGAGGGGGAAGGGGGGCACAGACCATACTGCCCAGGATAACTCTGTTGCACATACTCCCTGCACTCTCCCAAACCCTGGCCAGTTCCATGGGCAGCCCCCTACACACCCACACAGCCCCCCCGCCACACACTATATACAAAAGTAAGATTTTATTTTCAGCTATTATGCAATCATCTTTATATGGACTACTCAAAAATACATAAATCAGGTCAGAAATGATTATTTGAAACTAAAAAAAAACCTTCTAAATATTATAATTTTATGTACGATTTGGGGTTTTTTAGTCTATAATTTGTTAAAATATCTTCTGAAAGATTTTATGTGCACGGCTCTCAACAAAACTTTAAGTGGCTGTCCAGCCAAAATAACTGCCTAAAAGCAATTAAGCTAAAAGCTCCGTCTCAGGAGTTTAGGTCCTAGCAAAGTGCTTGATGCTCTGGGTTCCTCCCTGCCAGAATTTGGGGAAGAGACACTAAACCGAACACTCCTAGGCAAGAAACTGCACCCCCCCCCCCCCCCCCC
>NW_005841951.1:2584986-2599805 GCF_000455745.1 Alligator sinensis | reverse complement strand
CGGGGGAAAAAACCCCCCCCCCCCCCCCCCATTAAGAACCTAACTTCCCAAGACATTAAGTGTAAATCAAAGTCTTGTTCATAACAGCTTTTCCAGTTCTAGCTATCTAGCTTAAAGACAACCACGTACAATAATCAACCGTTTAAATAAAATCCTGTTTGGTCTCCCTGCTGGCATCAAGTTAGCATACATTTATTGCTTATGCTGTCACCCACAGCTCTCTAACTGACACAGCAATTACAAAAATTACACAGAATGGGAGGATAGATGAGAACCATACACAGGGTTTGAAAAACCCGCTCACTTGGGAGGAGACAAACTTTTGCCTGGGCAAATGGGCTGAATGGAGGCAGGGTGCCACTGGCTCCTTTTTCTTGAGACATGGAAGCAGAAAAAGAACAAAGTTGAACAAGAAACACAGACTGCTTTCAAGAGAGGGGAGGGGAAAAAGACAAGCAGGCTACAATCACAGAGTACAGGACTTCCTTCAAAAAGGAGGAAGAAGCTGAAGGAGCCCAAACATTCATTATCTATTTCAGGAGCCCAGAATTAACTGCTTTGTACATGAGTTCAAAATCTTATCTTTGGGTAGCAAAACAAATTGGTGTGGCTTAAGAGGAAGGAAAGAATTGGTTTACAGGTGAAGCAAAGATGGACAATTAAAAATGGGTGCAACTTTGAAAGAGGTGGGGCAGTACTTTTCACTCAGGCTTAATTTTCTAGTGAGGAACTTGTGCCTTCTAAGGCTATCCTTATATATGGCTTACTGCTTTCAACAGACAATGAAATCATCCAAGGACTGACTACATTTTGCTCAAGATGAGCAAATACTGCCATACAAAAGAGAGGCTTGGAATCTTCTCCCTTTGCACAAAATGGCACTTCTTAAAAACTGATCAATAGTTTAATTGCTCTGGTTCCCAGGTCATGGCATCTCTAAGAGCACAATACTGTGAAAGCTATATGAGCACTTCTGAGAAGTCAGAGCCAGTGAGATGACTAACTACCATTGGTATGGGGAACCAATACACATCTGCAAGCATGCAGAAGTCAGACAGACATGTGAGCATATACTGGCTTTGTCTCTTATTCTGTGCCTGGGGTAAATAAGTAAGTGAAAACACTTATTGCTGTTTGCTTCCCACATATTTCAGAACCTTATTAAGGTAAAAGTACTCTGAATACAAAAAAAAGATACTTAACTAAGCTTGCACAACTTTTATTGCAAAAAAAAAAAAAAAAAAAAAAAATACAATAAAATGTGACGCCCAGACACTGCTCCCAAGGATGGGCAGCACACTGCAGTTTGAGGCTAGGTTGCTGTTACAAGATAAATAATTTTCTTGGATACTGTCTCCTCTTAACTTGGTTTTCAAACATTTTATGCTTGTGGCACCCCTCAGAAAATGCCAGCTCTTAGTTTTCAGAAGTGCAAAACTCTAAAACTCTTGATTCAGAGATAATACCTTTTATTAGACCAATTAAGAAATCCCCCAAAAAATCTTTCTTTCCCAGCTTTCGGGCTCATGCACCCTACTTCAAGCCGAGGGAAAATTAAAGATGGCAGTTTTGCATATCCTTTTGTTCCAGATCAACACGGCTACCAAATACATCCCTGAAACATGGAAGATGCTGAATTTTAGCCGATTTTGGAATTATAAATTTCACTGCGAAACACTAAAGAAAGATTTCTACACCTCACTGCATTTCTGCCATCTGACACCACCAGGGAAGAAATCCTGCCTTATCTGCACATCAAAGAGTAAGTTGCACAAAGGAACTCTCATGGGTCCAGAGGAACAGACATCCACCTTCAGCTTCCTCTGTGCAAAATGAAGTTTATTTTCTACCTACGAGGACTTTTACCGTCTTTAATTTTCCCTCAGCCTGAAAAGGGGTGTGCGCCCGAAAGTTTAAAAAGAAAGATTTGTTTTGTTTTTGCAATTTCTTAGTTGGCCCAATAAAAGGTATCATCTCTGAACCAAGATTTCTAGAGTTTTGCATTTCTTTTTTGTCTCAGACCAACACAGATACCAAATACATCCCTGAAAGCTCTTAGTTTTCACTCTTTTTTGCCTACAGAAAAGTAATAAAACAGTTTTTCTGCTGCAAAGAACTAAGAAAGATCACCACTTTCCTTTGGAAATCTTTAGATTTATCTTGTGAATCATTTTTATAATCCTAACAGTGCTATCTGGTGTGGCACCCTTGAAAAGACCTCAAGACACCCCAGGATGCCATGGCATCCTGGCTGTGAACCACTGATCTACACCATCAAGCCCATACTTTTTAAGATCTCAACAAAGAACTTCAGGAGAAGAGTTTAATTTGTTAAACTCATTTTAGCCATTGTTGATGCTTGTACACTTAACAGAAGACAATCACATGAGTTAGATAAGGCAATGATTCCTCCATTTTCACATGAAAAACACATGTGAAAATAACAAACATACTAAAAACTATTTTCAAAATGTAGAGGTATGTAGTAGCAATTTTAAACTTGAAACGTGGCCCAGATGCATCTAGCAGTATTTTTTTAAGATTTTACACAGGTAGTAATAGCACTAAATATACAGCATTTAATCAAAAATATTTGGGGATAAACAGGCAGCTTGTGACAGTTTATGGGGTTTTCAAAATTAGGACCTAAATTGGTTGGTACAATATTGATTGCATCTCTCAAGTGAAGACATGAAAAAGAAAAGTATGGATTGAGTTTTTGCCCTCTACCAGCATACCAATAGGAAAGCCACAGCAGATCACAGTGACATTTTATCAGCCTTTACATAAAAATAGGTAGGGTTGTATCAATTTTAGGAATGTTGTGTTTACCAAATACATGAAATTTTAAGGTTAAAAAAAAAAAAACCCACAAAAAGACACCTTCTGGCCAAACTACTTAATATGTAAAAGGAAACCACGTTTATACAGCCATATGTACACAGGAAGTTTTCCAGATTAGATACTTTTGCCTTCCCAAATTAAAGAACTCTTTGCTGTCCTCCCTTGGGTGCAGATTTACTTCAGAAAATCCACTGCAAAAAATCTCCCAATAAATTAGTTCTTGCAACTTTGTAAGATCATTTTAAGATCAAACCATTAAGTGTTTGCAAACAGTATGTTGTTCTTACAAATCAAAACAGGACATTAAAAGCTTTAAGCTCATTTCAAAGGTGATGTTTAGAAAGACTAAGACATTTTGCTTTCAACCAAGGCTCTGCCTGCAGTGTCATCTTGCCAGGGTAAACATGTTACATAATATTGGAGAGAAGCTCAGTTTAGCAGGGGACATACAAAAGAACCTGTGAAATCCACTTCTTAGAATCACTTATTATAACCTAGTGCCCAACATCTGACAAATACATGCATCCTATTTAGAGACCTATATTTCAAAAGTCACCTCCCCCCTTGCAAAACAGCCTGTGGAAGTCTAGATCCTACAGATGTGCTAATTAAGCAGTGTCTGGATTGTTTTTAGTTCTGCCATTTTCACACATGCATGGACCTTAAAAGGTGCAAATGTCTCTTATTTTCAGCCTCTGATGTTATCATGTTGGAGCATTTAAAACTGAATACTTAGTAAATGAATTCATGGAATGCTACTTCAAGCACTGTCATTACCAACAGAAGTTTTTCAATGACCCCTTATCTATTTAAAATACTTCACCACCAGAAACTAACTTCATTTGCACATCAATAATCACAGCAGGATTTTGCCTGCCAGTGTAAAGCTGAATCTCTATAATTGTTTTCACAAGGTCTAATATGTTAAACAGCAGTCAAATTACCTACTAAACCAATAAAGAGAAAACCATTTTAAACATTCATACACAAGAATACTTTTGCTTCCTTCCCATCACCTGCTAACTAGAATGTGATTAATGAAATTTTCACACAACTCAGCTTGAAATATGTTTTTGCCCATCTCACTGCCATGGCAGAACCAAATAATTACAGTGACTCAGCAAATGCACAGCTGTTCATTAAACCATATCCACCAAACACAGAAAGGAGCAGGGCGGGAGCATGAAACACCCACCACACAAGCTATTACAAAAGAAACAAGTTCAGGGTTAAGTTCCACGTGCACAGGATAATGGTCTTCAATAAATATTATGAAATAAGGTTGTGCTATTTATTATTCAAGAAGGCAATTTAAAACGGAGTGTTCAAAATCTGACTGTTACTTTTTTTTCCTTAGCTTCTTCATAATAAATGGAGGTGGCTGGGAAGGCTGGGGCTTGTTTTTTATTTGTTTGGTTTTTTGAGGCATTGATTTGCCTCAAGTTTGAAAGAGTTGAAAGACAGGTTTGAAGGGAGTTGTTTTTCTTTAACGTTTTATCAATTTTGTTTCTACAGTATGTCAGCTATATATTACATGAAAGTTTAACAGGTGTTAATAATAAAAAGGTAATTTGTTGTAATAAGTCAGATTAAAAATCTTTTCCTTCTTATCGCTTGTCTACACTGAAACATTAGGGTGTATGGACATGTCACTTAGAAACTGTATCCCTTCAAATTCTTCTTTTTTAATCTGAACTCTTAAAATACAAGAAACCTAAAATATAGTTAATTATCCAGAGAGGAAAACGAGACTCTTCTATACAAAGAAGGCATACTCTTTGGAAGATGGTGTCACAATGACTTGACAATGCAATTTGATCCTGCCTTTCTGGACAGGGACAAACCATCTCAACAAAACCTTTTGTTGTATATGAATTCTGGGCAAGATCAAACCCCAGCCTAACATAGTGGAGCCTACTCCTGCTGCCCAATGCAACTATAGGTTTGTTAACCATTCTGTACCAAGAATAGCACATAGGCACTCTTCCCACTTCCACCATTCATTAATGAGATTCTGCAAGTTTAATTGACAGTACTACAGTAAGTAGCAACAAAAAAGCACTCACAATTTAACTAGCAAGATTATATGTTTAAAAATAGAACAACATTTAAAGGTCAATTATGGTTGTGAGATTAATATAATCCATAGCTTGCTTTTACAAACTATGGACAGTCTGAAACGGTAGGTTTAGCTGCTGAGTTTTCTAATGTAAGGATATATTTTTCCAACGCATGACAAATTTTGTAAAACACTGGAGTTAAGTCTTCCACCTGCTAACCTACTAATAATTCTTCCCACACAGCCCTAGAAACACTGCAATCCACTCCTATCTCTGAAACTGTTCTTGTCAAACTCTGATCACCATTTCCTAGCCAAAATTCAGGACTAGTACTTAAGTTCTTGTTCTTTTTGTCTTTTCAGCTCTTTTGTCAACATAGGTCAACCATACACTTCTGTAAGTTGTCCTCCCACTACTTTTCCTCCACCCCCTGCTTGCCTCAGTTTCCTTTAGAACAGGGGTATCAAACTCATCCAGCCCCTGAGCCTGATCCAGACTGAGGGGCTCCTCACCTGCTAGATTTGGTAATGGCAGTGGCAACAGCAGTGGGGTGAGCAGTGGGGTGATCCTAGCCAAATCTGTCCAACTTCAACCTGCTCCTGAAAATTCCCAGAGATAGAGATTCTACAACTTCTTTTATTTCCTTTTATTGTTCTGTCTGCACATAACAGCTAGAACAGCCGCACAATTGTTGATCAGGTTTCCATATTCTATAACAATACAGAATAGATTCATTGATGATAGGGTCAGAAGGGACCTCAACAGATCATTGAGGCTGGCCCTCTGCCCTGGGCAGGAAAGAGGGCTGGGGTCAGATGACCCCAGCTAGATGCCTATCCATCTTTTGGATAGGCATCTGGTATTTCATCTTTAAGACAAAGTGATGAAAAAGAAGCCAAAAAGAGGAGGATCCACTGATCCTCTGTATTCACAGTTTTTTGGGGGAGTGCATGCAGAGTGCAGTAAGATCATACTCAGGCACCAAATAGGTGGAGTAGGATGTTAATTTTAGATTAGTAATATCGTCTATGAGAAGCATAAGAACAGGGGTGTCAAATGCATCATACAAGCTTGGCGTTGGCAAAATACAAGCAGTCCAATTAAGAAAAATAATAATGCTAATGGTTTTGGTGGAAGAGAAAGATTACTCAACCAGTTCAGTAACTGGAGTTCTTCAAAATACAACGTCCCGAGGTGTCTTCCACATATGCAAGATTGGAGATTTTGCCTGTAGTGTACAATTGGCCTGCACACGTGCCCTACCTATCCTTATACAGTATACCAAAAGGTGCACCATTCCACTTTTCTACTGAAGATCAAAGCACTGAAACATCAAAATCCAAAGGAAGGAAAGCAGACACCACATCTCAAACTCCAGTAATTAAAACAAAAATTAAACTCTCTTTTCTGCATTTACCAAGAGTCCCAGAGCTTAGAACACATCTAGAACTGTATTCAGCAACCACTGCACCTGGTAGAAGGATGTACCTTTCACAAGCCAGTTATCTCGGTATGGGAATGCTTTCTCTACTAGTACCTACTAAGCAGTTCGGTCTTTAGGAAATGAAGACTTGCTTGCTTGGTTCTAGAAGGTGGCCATCTGTACCAATGAGTCACATGGGCTCCAATATGGCCATTAATTACTGAAGGGGGTGGCAGTAGTCCTGATGGCAAGGGATGCCAAGACATATTTTGTTGACAAACCAATTTACTAGAGCAGGCTTTGCCAACCTTTTGGTGCAGCAGGCTGCAGTGCCACCATCACTCCCCCCTGCAGTACCAACTTCCCACAGAATAGCTGTAGCCATTCAGGATTTACAAGTTGTAGGTTGCAGACCTCTGTACTAAAGTAATGCAAAAAATTCCTGAACTGCTCTCCAAGCTTTATAAAGGACAATAAATCCTTGGTAAGTAAGAGTGTAAGACATTGCCACTAATTGCAGATGCACAAGACAGAAGTGATACTTTTGAGATCAGTAGAGATTGCAGTAATCCCAACTCTACTTTGACAGGCACTGAAGGAAGAGGTCCAGATGAAGATATCTGCTCCTGCCTCATTACTTTTAGCACAACCCAGGCTAATAATAGGGATTCCAGCTAATACTATTGTATTATGCCAGTACTCAATAATAAAGCAAGGTAGAATCATAATCATACCTTTTGTGTGTTTTCATTGTCAGACACAGTACATAGCTGGTTCACACTGAAAGGGTCCTCAGGACTGAGATCAGTCTTCCTGTCCAAGTACTGGTCCTGCAGGAACTCAAGAGGATCCTCTGTGATTTTCTCACTGGGATACACAGAGGAGGATCAATACTTGGAACCGTCGGTGTCTGATGAAAGCCATAACAAGGGGATGGAGCCAGTCCTGGGAGGCTATAAAAGGAGATTCCCCAACCCATCGGGGAGGGAGCAAGCAGGGGCAATAACAGGGCAGTTTGCAAGCAGTTCACTAGAGGCAAAAGAGGAAGGAGAAGAGGAAGAGGAGACAAACACCAGGCACTAGATCCTGCTCTGGGAAGGAAATTAGCCAGGGCTGCCCATGTGTTTGGCTTGATGACTGTTTGTTTGGTGGGCTGTGTATTTGGGCACATGCTCTGAGCGGCTGGGAATACTGCTAGCTGGGCAACTGCTGCCTGTGTCAAAGCAGTCCAGGCCCAGGTGGTTATAAAAGGTGTGGGCAAAATACAGGCTGTGGACCATATCTGGCCACCATTTTATTCTATCCAGCCCACAGGCAGGCAGCAACTGCAGTCTCTGCTGGCACCATGGGGGCCACTGGGTGGAAGCAGCCTCACCTGGCACTGTGAAGCAGGCCCTGGGCAAGCCACACTTGGGTCCTGGCAGCTCTGGCTCTGGCCTCTGCTGGCACCATGGAGGACGCTGGATGGAAGCAGCCCTGCCCACCTGCCCAGCTCCATGTAGCAGACCCTGGACAAGTTGCATTCAGGCCCTAACACCCCCACTCAGGCTAGGCCAGGGACACTGCCTGCCTGTGGCTTGGGAGCCCATGGCTGACTTTGATTCTCTGGTTAATGCACATCAGACAGAGGCTTTATTCTTCCCTCTAAGTTCCTTTTTTTCTTTAACCTAATTTTCAATATATAAAAGTAAAACTTTGTTTTGAGTTATTATGCAAATCACTTCTATATACACTACTCAAAAAAACAAAATCAGGACAAAAATTATTTGTTTTAAATATTTTATAGGAAATGTTTGATTTTTAGGATACAATTTGTTTCTTATCTATAATTTGTTTAAATGATATCTTCACCATTACTTTTGTGTACGGCCCTCAACAGCTCACCAAACCTCATGAAGTGTCACTCCAGCTGAAATAATTACCCACCCCTAGTATAAGAGGAGATTCCCCAAATGACCAGGGACAACAAACAGGGCAATCTGGAAGCAGTTTGCAAGTCAGTTTGCCGGCCAGTGTGCCACTCCCTTCTTTGAAGGGCAGTGGTCACCAACCAATCCCAGAGCCTCCTGAAGTAGATCCTGAGCTGCAGGGGCTGACCGCCTGTGTGCATTTCAAAAGTGATCTCTGACCTAAAAAGGTTGGAGACCACTGCTTTAAGTTAAGCTCTTTCTTTAATCAAGAGTAACTAACTTACACATATTTAGTGTTAGTTAAAACTCAGTTTGGCCAATATGTAAAACCCTTGTTTAACTAGAGTCCAAAGTGAGGTGTCTGTCCAGTCAGGGCCGCTCACCATCAAGACCTTCATCCAGGTCCTAGTTTGGCACTATGGAGACTGCTGCTTTCAGGTTCCTTCCAGTGACAGCCAGGTGGGGAAGTGTCTGCAATGTGAGTGATGCATCCTGGTGGTGTCCCTCAGGGAGCAGACAAGAGAGCTATAGGAGGAGGTGGCAGGTTCTGAAGCATCCTCCACCACAAGGAGTTCATCAACTCAACATTGGAGGAGACCCCTAGGACTGTGAAGGGAAGCAGTGATAGAGAAGGAAGGGAAATGGACTCCCGGAAAGGTGGAAGGTAGAAGTTTGCACCCTCTGACAGTAAGCAGAAGTCTTCATCTCTGCCTGCAGCTGTTTCCCTGGAGAACAGATATGGAGCCCTAGCAACAGAAGAGGGGAAGCATCTACCATTGGTGGAAGAGACCAGGCTAGGCATCCCCAAATTTGGGAGGATAGACCACTGCCACCAAGAAAAAGCAAGAGGTGGTGGTAGTTTGAGATACCCTTCTGCAGGGGGACAGAGGCATCCATCTGACAGCCTGACCTGCTGTCTCGAGAGGTCTGCTGCATGCCCAGAGCCCAGATTCAAGCTGTCCCAGAAGAATTACTAAAACTCATCTGGCCTCGACTACTACCCCATGCTGCTCATCCATGTAGGCACCAATGCCAATGATACTGCCAGGGGTGACCCTGAACTAATCAAAGTGACTACAGGGCTCTGGGTACAAGGGTGAAGGGGACAGGGACTCAGGTGGTGTTCTCCTCAATCCTTCTGGTAAAGGGGAAGGACCCAAGCAGGAGAGGATGCATCCTGCAGATCAATGTATGGCTGCGCAGATGGTGTCACCAAGAGGGCCTTGGCTTCTTCAACATGAAATGTTGTTCCAGAAGAAGGATTGCTAGAAAGAGATAGGATCTATCTGACGAAGACAGGGAAGGGCATCTTTGCAGACAGGCTCCCTAACCTAGTGAAGAGGGCTTTAAACTAGGTTAGCACTCAGGGCTAGATGACTCTGGTAATCCTTCTGTGACATCTCATATCTGGGATGTGAATGGTAACAAGACTGGTTTCTACAAGTATGTCAGCAACAAAAGATCAGAGAAAGTGATGGTCACTTAGTGAATGGGGGAGGCAACCTAGTAACAGACAATGCGGAAAAGGCTGAAGTACTCAATGCCTTTTACCTCAGTCTTCGCAGGCAAGGTCAGCTTCCAGACTACTACACCTGGCAACACTGAGGTGAACAGCCAAATGAGTGAAAGAACAGGTTAGGGACTATTTTGAAAAAGCTGGACCTGTACAAGCTAGACATGTACAAGTCCATGGGCTGGACAGAATGCATCCAAGGGTGCTGAGGGAGTTGGCCAACGTAATTGCAGAGCCACCAGCTATTATCTTTGAAAACTCGGGGCAGTCGGAAGAGGTCCCAGACAACTGGAAAGGGCAAATGTAATGCCCATTCAAGAAAGGAAAGAAGAATCTGGGGAACTACAGACCAGTCAGCCTCACCTTGGTCCATGGAAAACTTCTGGAGCAGGTCCTCATGGAATCCACTTTTAAGCACTTGGAGGAGAAGAAAAGTGATCAGGAACAGTCAGCATGGATTTACCAAGGGCAAGTCATGCCTGACCAACCTGATTGGCTTCTATGATGAGATGACTGGCTCTGTGAATGGGGGAAGAACAGTGGACATGGTATATCTTGACTTTAGCAAAGCTTTTGATATGGTCTCCCACAACATTCTCGCAAGCAAGCTTAGGATGCACAGGTTGCATGAGTGGACTGTAAGGTGGATACAAAAAAAAATGCCTGGATTGTAAGAATCAAAAGGTAGCAATCAATAGCCTGATGTCTAGTTGGCAGCCAGTATCAAGTGGAGTGCTCCAGGTGTTGGTCTTGGGTCCAGTTTTACTCATTACCTTCATCAATAACCTGGAAGATGTGATGGAGTACACCTTCACCAAACTAGGGGAGGGAGTAGATATCCTGTTGGGTAGGGTTAGGATTCAGAGAGACCTAGACAAATTGGAGGATTGGACCAAAAGAAATCTCATGGTGTTCACTAAGGACAAGGGCAAAGTTGTATGCTTGAGACAGAACAATTCCCATGCACTGGTATAGGCTGGGGACCAACTGACTAAGCAGCAGCTCTACAGAAAAGGACCTGGGGATTACAGTGGATAATAAGCTGAATATGAATGAACAGTGTGCCCTTGTTGTGAAGGCGGCTAACAGCATGCTGGGCTGCATTAGTAGAAGCATTAACGGCAGACTGAAGGAAGTGATCATTCCCCTCTATTCGGAACTGGTGATGCCACATCTGGAGTACTGTACCCAGTTTTGGGCCCCCCACTACAGAAAACATGTAGATAAATTGGAGAAAGTCTAGCGGAGGGCAACAAAAATGGTTAGGAGGTTGGGGGACATGACTTCTGAGGAGAGGCTGAGGGATCTGGATCTATTTAGTCTGGAGAAGAAAAGACTGAAGTGGGATTTAATAGCAACCTTCAACTACCTGAAGCGGGGTTTAGTATTACACTCCAGCATCCCACCTGCTTAAAAGGAGAAAAACAGAGAACTAAACATTCTGTTCTCTAACTCTGACCCCAAACCTAAACTGTGGACCAAGCATATGAGTTAACAAGAGCTCTTGATAATGCTGCACATTGGGGTTGAAGTACTACAACAGAGATGTCTACTGCTATGAGAAAAGCCTTTTCTATCTATGAAGGTTCAAGTTGACCAAAAATTCTTAGCTTCAGCTGGAAGAATGCCAAGTCTTTTAGAAGTCCAGGGAGCCCCAACCTAGCTGATGCATCTAAAAATTCCCAGCTAAAAGAACAACCATCCACCCAAAACTGAGCTAAACAGGCCAAAATCAGATTGAAAACACCTAGGCTTGGCTCAAACCCTAAGCTACTGTGTTCATGATACTCCACTGCCATTTCCTGACAACAGGGAGAAAGAGAATAAAAACAAAGAGAAAGTGTCAAGAAACTCAATAACACAAAACAAAAAGTTTGTTTCTGATTAATAAAAAAACCCCCAATATATGTAGTGAATAAGACCTTGCCTAAATTAGGAATCATCCCCTAATTCAGTGATTCAGTGTTGATACATTAGCACAAGCTATCTACTTAGACTGTTAACAACTGCAAGCAGTAGCAGTTAAACACAGACAACTGTTTAGATCAGTGGTTTTCAACTTTGTGAGATTTAAGTCACCCCTCAGAAAATGCCAGCTCTTAGCTTACACTTGTTTTATGATTGCAAAAAAAAATAATAGAACAATGCTTCTGGTGCAAAGAACTCAAAAAGACTACTAGTGGTTAGAATATTTTTAACATTATGAATTTCTACTTGAAATCTGTGGTTTTACTTTGTGAATCATGTTAGCACAGTTAATCGTGCTAACATTGTGTGGCTCCCCACATCACCCTTGAAAGGATCTTGTGGCATGCTAGCTGAGAACCACTGATTTAGATGCTGAAGAATAATAACTGCTTAGCTCTATACAGCATGAAGTTGGCTGGTACTACATCCTGTAACTTTCAGTATTCTGCCATGGATCAGCATACGTGAAATACTTACTGTTGGAACAGCTGCTTTCCAAGGTCAGGGAATCTGGAGGAAGCCAGTTTTGCTAAAACAGCACAGTAATTTATCAGATACTGATGAGAAGGAAGAAGGCATTCTACTGAACGGAAAAGCTGCAATCACTGTTTGTCAGATTTGCTAGAACTTGGGAGAAGAATGTAACCAAGATTAAAATGAGGAAATGAACAGAATTGCAGATACCATTAAAAAGAATCTTTCTAAAAGATTTGAGAAATCGTTTGAGGGGAAGAGCCGGGTAGAAATAAACCAAATCACACTACAGACCTGTACAAAATATCGTGCTAACAGACTACAAATAGAAACCATCGGAGAATGCATTTTAAATACTGTCTTCTCTCTGCCCCCTGCTTCTTCTCACCACAGCCCTCAATGCAATGATATAAAATTTAAACGTAACGTTTTCTTTTCACAGAGTATTAAAGAATAACTTTTAAGAAAACCATGTATACACCAATACCAAAAACCCCACACCTTGTCACATAAGTTAACATTTAGTTTTTATGCTAATACTTGTCAGTCTCTGCAGCTGTCTCCTCTTGCAGTTGGCATTGATCCGTGCCAATATGAAAACAGCATTGTTTTATTGGCTACTTTAGGCACTGTATGCTCCAATAAAAGAGTTCTTATCTCTCCATTTTGCTATCAATACAGAACCAGCCAGTCTGACACTATTATTAAAGAAAGCTTATTTTTTTTCCATCCACTATCTTTAATCCAAAACATCTGGAACTTCAGCCTCTGTCATACAAAGTAGAACAGATTAAAACAGGAAAAAGCCACACATCAGTTTCCAGGGTATTGTAAAGTTTCTGTCTTTATCCAAATTCCCCATACGTACATTTTAAACAGTCCTGCTAGCTAGTCAGCCAGTTAGCTTGGCGGGGGAAAGTCAGGCTTTTCTTTCCTCTGCACATTTTTGACAGGGACTCTTGAACACACTATAAAATCCTTTCACTTAAAAAAAAATGCAAAAAGCAAGATAACCACAAACACAATAGTTGGCCCTTCAAGAGCCAAAAATGATACTGAAGTTTGCAATAACAAAAATACAGGTCTTCAAACATCACATAAAGGCAAGATACTGGTGCTTTATAAAAGAAAATAAACTTTTAATGAAATATTGCTAGCATGTACATACATTACAACAGAAAAGTCAAGGGAAAAAAAGAATCTGGCACCATTACACCACGTATAAACGTCCTACTTTAACAGACAGCTGTCTCCACTATCATTTAAGTATGCTTTTTACTTAGATCATGTTCAATGAATCATGAGACTCAATACAGAGGAAACAAAGCCAAGCTGTAGGTACACAGAAATCAAGAGTTAAGTACTGTTCGGGGGGGGGGCACACATGACATACTAAAAAAATACAGTTTATTTTTTTCCCACTACTGCTCAGTTGACTTTCTGATAGGTTAAATACTAATAGTTATGTCTGCTGTTTTTTGTAACTGGCTACCAGACTACAGGCTTAAAAGACTCAGAACTACAGGCTTAAAAGACAAACCCTCCAAGAACTACTTTCACAACTTTTTGACCTCCCCTTTCCCCCTGCCATGCCACAGAAGAAATAAGTAAAACTTCACCTAACCTTGAAAAAGAACTTACTTCCACTTCAATGCATAACTTCATATAAACACAGGTCATATTCAGTATAACTTAATGCAAGGACTTCTCCCCACCACTGTTCAGTAAAAATACCCACCATCTGAGCCACAGACTCCTGCTCAGACATAAAGCTGTATCTCAGATCACGGTACAGTCTGTTGTTAATGACAGATTGTGCAACTTGATCCTCTCAGTGGGTGCTTTGAGTAAGCACTTCCTTCTCTCCCCCTTCCTATTGTCCCACCCTACTGTGCCAGCTGTTTCTGACAGCCAAATTGCTGTGTGCTAAGCAATGAATGCTGTCAGAGAAGGAATTTTCATTTCTGTAATGCATAGGCCTCCATGGACAAATTATACAGTTTATAGTCCTAGGCTGCAGGAAGCTGCTTTGCTGTTGAAGTGCTGCCAAATGCAGTATTTTTTTTCCAGCTGACAATCACATAAAACGAAGCTGAATGACCAAAGCAGAATAAAGCATGTGTTTTCAGGAACAAACAAAACATATGTCAAGAATTTCTATATCTACAAGCAGTTTTAAAGTAATGCACAGTGGAAACCAGTTAAAACATTCCTGTTGAACAGAACCCATCGTGTTGCAAGTGGACCAATGTCAACCATTACACTGTACAACTAGTTTAAAAAAAACTTTGGTATTGTGAAGATCAGCTTCAAAGAGATGTCTCATGACAACTTCAGTTAAGTTTGGGAAACAACAACTCTATACATACTCAAATGCTAATTTGACACTGGATATATACCATAATAATAACGATGATGATAATGGTGATGATAACAAATATGTAACACTTAAGAAATAACCATGTCTGCATAAAGCAAAAGAAAAAGACAAATTTAAAACCTACCTGGTGATGACTACTCATGAGACACCCGTTAGCTTAAGTAGTCATTTTTATTTTGAATATTCATTTTAAAAATAGATGCACATGAAACTACAGGACCCAAAGTACTGACTAAGGCCATTACAT
>NW_005841951.1:2568814-2584976 GCF_000455745.1 Alligator sinensis | reverse complement strand
TCCCTACACACACAGCTTTGTAAACATACCGTATGTCATGCAATGTCCCTGATATTCCAGACCTAGAATCCCACACAACTCTGACAGCACATCTCTGATCTGCCAAGAAAGAAATACTCAGTATTCCCAAGTTAGACCTCTCTGGAGCAGAAATTGCAAATTAGGAGCTGAACGAATAAGGTATTTGCTGATAGCTTTTTTAACATTATTCATCAATTGATGAAGAAACATGGACAAGTAAGTTACTCAAATATCTTTCAAGCTTGAAGAGTTTATCAAATAATGTGGAATTATTCACTGAAAACCTGTCAAATATTCAATTACTTCTGCTAAAGATTTTCCCAAATTGTGCATTGCATATTTGTTGTATTTCAGTGCGTGTGAGAGAAATATTCACTGAAGTCAACTACAGTCATGTGTAGAGGTTTCAACCTCTTGCATAGGCCAACCAAAAGAAGCAATAAGGACCCATGCCAGAGAACCACTAGTTTTCTGAAAAGGCATATGGGGGACAGCCATCAAGTATTCTAAGTATGCCCTGGCTAGAAGCATGAAAAGAAAGAGCATGCATGGTGGTCAAGAACTGAATTAGCAAAATGGGAAACCCAGTGACAAGTTACCAGTTACTGCAGCAAGTGGTCAGTTAAAACAACACAAATTGACATTAAGCAGCATTTCTTCATACAAGAACCATCAACAGTTTCACTCGCAATTTTCACTGTTTTTCAAATTAGAAGAGCTATGCAACACTTGCCTAAGAAACTTCCTTTAATGAACCATGTTATTGCAATTTTGCTTCCCAATATGCTACGTGGCACAGAATTTATTATTTAAAAACAAAAGATTCAGTTTCTTCCTTTGAATCTTTTCTGTTTTCTCACAATCACCTGTTTATTCTTACTCCAAGTCTTTCTTGTAATGAGAAAATTTTCATTTCATTCTTATCATCTCTTCTTTTTCAGTTGCCTCACAGCTTTATATTGCTCTCTTGAGTTTCTTTTCATTATCATTCTTCTTATTCCATTTTGTGGGGACAGTTTCTTGTTGGGCTTGCCTTTAGAAGCTCCCAGCCCTCCTGGGTGCTTTTATCCTTCAGTCTAACCTTCCATGGCATCATGCCTATTCATCCAATTTCAGGAGTCAAATCCACCTTTTTGAAGTCTAGCCCCCTAATTTTGCTGACTTCATCCTTTCCCTATCTCAGGATCTAGAATTCTATCACATCATGATCACCAGCTCCCAAGTTACCCATCACCTTCACATACTCCATCAGTTCTTCCCTATTGGCCAGGACAAGATTCAAGATAGATGATTCCCTAGTTGTATCTTCCGTCTTCTTGAACAGGAAAAACAAAAAAAGTTACATGCCCTGTTCAGCTGCTAGCTTCAAACACTGGTGTTCTCTTTGTAAAGGGAAAGATTCAATTAATAAGAACATCAATGTTAAACTTCCATGGGCTTCTGTGAGAATTGGATTAAATCTGAAGTAATTTTGAGGCTTGACTGGATCTGATTCTTAGTATTCAGGAAAAAGACTGAAGTTTCTATTTGCCAAGCAGTTTAGATATACACTAAAGTAAAGATCTTTGCAGCAGAGACTGACATCTATTAAACAGTAATAGAAAAGGCTTTGACCTTTTAAGAAATGTGATGTAAATGTTAAATCATACAGGATCTGTATTTTTGGTGGAAGAGTCCTTCGGTGCTGTCTTTCAGAGCTTACCATTTTCAAAGCTTAAAAACCTCTAACTGACTGAAGGAAAGTTTATAACACAGTATGTCCCAAACATTAAAACCTTGTATTAAGACTTCATTCTATGCTGGTGTCAAGGATATTACTTCAAAAAGCTCACAATTCTGGCCTTTACAATTCTGTGGATGTCAGCTATCTTCCAGTCTCCTTGGCAAGTGACCTTCCTCCAACCACCAGCTATTTCAGCCTCTCATGCTGATCTCTCTCCAAGACCTTGAAATTCTTTGTTCACAGCTGGCATCACAAATCCTGGATGCAACCAAGGTGTGGATGAAAGGGCAGTGGAATGAAGAGTAGATGTGACTTTCCTGCCCCATACACTTTCCACTAGGCATAGCTGCCAACGCAACTGCGTCAAAAGAAGCACTTGTTAAGACTGTCTCCAGCATATAAAAAAAACAGGTCTAAACTATACAGTACTTCAAATGTCAGCATCCTTGTCCAAGTCAGCATTCCCAAGCAGCAGAAGTGCAAGGGAATTATAAACCTTAGAGTGAACTTCGATGCCAAATAGAAACCTTGCATCCCAAGAGACAGTGGGAACAGAACTAGCTTAATACCAATTAGGATATTACCAATTTAGATATTAAATTTGACTAAGTTATGGCAGCAAAAGCTCAAGTAGTTCGTCAGCAATAGCTCTGTGCAGAATTATAGTATCACTATACATGCTAGTCCCATGTCTTCCAGCCCAGCTTCCTACACCATGACTTGAAAAAGAGGCTTCCTAGGGTAGTCCATAGCTACCTTAAATAGAAGTCTTTCATGGCTTTACTGTCCCTTCATGCTGCTATCGCTTCGTCCGTAAAGAAAAGAAAAATCACAGCCTCACTATCTTATCTTTATTTATTTGAATCACAACCACACTCGTTTTGTTTTTATTTATTTGAAGGCTATATATTTTTGGTCAGGCTCTTGCAGAAATGAACATAAGTGCCTACCAAAATGCAGTGTTCTCACATCATGTATTCATTAACAGTAAGGTACACTCTGGAAAAATTACCACTACAGCAATTCCCCTTGGAGGCAACAACACTTTTGCTGTCCCTCACTGATGCAGCCTCTATGTGTGAACAGGAGCTAGTGCTGGCAGTGCAGGAGAATGTTAAATGGAGTGCTTTATTATAATGCCATTAATATAAATCCAGTAAAGAAAAAGAAATGCAAAGTAGGCCTTATTGACAGGTAAGGTCCTACGAGGAGAGATTGAGGAACCTGGATCTCTTCAGCCTCCACAAGAGAAGGAAAGGGAATCTGGTGGCTGTCTACAAATTTGTCAGGGGGGAACGGCAAGGAATAGGAGATGCTCTGTTTACCAGGGCACCCCTTGGAATAACTAGGAGCAACAGCCACAAACTGACAGACACCAGATTTAGGTTAGACATCAGTAAGAACTTCTTTACAGTAAGGGTTACTAGAATCTGGACTAGGCTTCCAAGGGAGGTGGTGCTCTCCCTTAGAGGTCTTCAAGAGGCGGACAAGCAAGCACCTGGCTGGGGTCACCTGACCCCAGCACTCTCTCCTGCCCAGGGCAGGGGGTCAGATTCAGTGATCTAAGGTCCCTTCCAACCCTAACATTTATGAAATCTATTAAATCTATGAGTGACTATTAGCAATGTCAGGTAAATAAACCAACTGAGAGGACAGCTAACCAAACTGCTATTTAGAATCTTATCAGGTCTTCCAAAATATAAAATGTCTGGAATAGATTTTATGCTTATATATAATGAATTATTTGTTTTAATTTCCCATAACTCTTTAAACATTTCTAGGGCAAGTTGACTGAAGGTGATATAAGTCACCAATTTAAAAAAAATCACACTTTATATAATCAATTCTTATTTTCCACTTGTACTTTTTAGTTATTTTCCCCAAAGAAAGTATAATTTTCACTTGATGATAACCATTTTCAGCTAACAATAGCCTTTACACTGGATTTGCCACTTTTAGCCAGAAAATATATAATGCATCTATACATATTCATTAAAAAAATTAAATAAAACTCAATACATTCAGTTCTCTGGGTTTTATATTTACATTTTATTATAGTAGCTATATTTGGGAATGAACTGGTTATACCCATAAGAATGCATAAAAAATCATTTAAAAATCTTATTAGCAGATTAGGCCTGGTTGAATGTGCTGGTAAGCTAAAAATGTCTTAAATGCAAAACATGTTTTGGTAAACTGATTTATTAAATATAGTTTTAGCTATAGCTAAATGATCTTATTTCTTGTTAATGTGTCTTTCAAATACTTTAATCTAGTAGACCTCATATCTACTCACACTTCTTTCTACCTTTATTACCAACAGATTGGAAAAAGCAGGAAATCCCATATTTCTTTTTCAACCTCCAGTTCTCAACTATGAATGAACTCATTGACCTGAAATGAAATTAAGAAAGCACTGGTCTGCATATGAAAGAGGTTACTACAGTCAAAAGCTAATTTGGCATTTCATCAAACTCTGGTTACGGAGATTTAGCCAGGGACTTCCATCAGTCTTGGTTTAATTTCTTTAAAACTTCAAAAGTAAAAATGAAGAATATGAATAGTTTAGACCTCAACTAAAAGGGGAAAAAAATAATTTATTTAAAATAAAATCTGTTTTTTATTTTCAATTTTACCTACTCCGAGCGTTTCTCTAACAAATGTTAGACCTAGACACAGGAGTGCTGTACACAGTATGAGAACCATCAAATCAACAGAAACACAACTATTACATTCTAAGTTATTTTAATTAAGTTATTCTTCACCATTCAAATATAATAGTACAAGTAACAGATTTTTTTAAATAACATGTATTGACCGTCTTTAAAAGCAAGTCACATAAAGTGTTACAAATCTCCGATCTGAAAACTGATCAGAATAATCAGATTTCCTAGGAATTATCCCATAAAAAGTTTAGGTTTTAACCTTCAATCTATTCAATCAATCAATGCAGGATAAATCAGACCTTAAATTGTCCTCTGCATGATTTACATAAAAAATGTTTATACAACACAAGCTTATTGCTTAAATGTTTATGCTTAATCCTAAACATCACAGGCAATAATTCTTTGAAAGACAAGTTTTTTCAAATCAACACAGCCAAAAAAATCTCTCACATTCTAGGTTTGCCATGCTTTACACATAGTTTCTTCAGTTTCTCTAACATTTAAAAAAGTATACAAAAACTTTTCTTTTTTTTTTTTTTTTTTTTTTTTTTTTTTACTTTGGTGTACCAATAGCCTTCTTAAACTATAAAGGTTCCAATGCTTTCCTTTGGCATAGATTTGCCATTGATACAGTGGTAATATAGTGTACCTGAACACTACTTTATTATAATGCAAGGGACTTTGAAGTATTTCTTTGGTACCATTAAAGTTGTTACCAAAAGGCGAAAAAGTAACTCAATATAATCTACTATATTTCAGGAAAAGACAAGTACACACCAACACTTCACAAAAGTATTTTTCATATTGACTTGGGTAACTCTTTAAAAAAAAAAATCAAGAAATTAACGACAATGGCTCAAAACAAGATATTTGAAATATCTTCTAGCCAGCACAATATACTGTGAATCACATGTGGAACTTCCTTCCTCTTCTCTCACCCCTCTCAGATTAATTAGCAAACCTCAAGAAAAGTAGGTGAACTCCAGCGTTACAGGGTAGCTTTGATCTCTCTTGAACACACCACACACAAATTATGTGGACCTTCTAAGTACAGTTAAACCCAAACACAGAATAAAGAATTAAACCATTTTTAATTTATCCACTTGTTTATGAAGGTATTTTTCAGTGGAAGAACTTACAGTAAAATTGGTAAGACTGTTTTCAGAACATTTTTCAGTAACTTTTGAAAAAAAAACACTCACTTTCCCCATGTTGGGTGTGCATACATTCAAGCTTGGCAAGTACACCTAATCCAAGTAGCGGTGCACCGATAAAAGATTTTTTCAGCCGATACAGATGGCCGATTATTAACCAGTCATGTTGGCCAATCCCAATCCGATAACTGATATGCAGCCTAGCAGCTTTGAAAGCAGCATCCAGCCGATAAATCTGTGGGAGGGAAGGAGTGTGGAGGGGGCAGATTGAGGCCCCTGCAGCGAGGGAGAGAGTGGGGCTGGGGCAGGCGCTGCCCAGCCAGGGCAGGACAGGGCATGGGACGGAGCTGTGGGTGGCTCATTCAGGGGGCAGCTCCTGCCACTGAGCATGCCCCTGAGGGAGAAATGGAGGGCAGGTGTCCCCCAAATATGTGCACGGGGAGAGGGCGGGCTGCCTGCTACAGGCTAGGGACTGCATGGGGCTCTTCCCAGTGGGTCCTACAGGGGGCTACAGCAAATTTTGGAGTTGCACACATGCAAGCAGCATTTAATCAGTGACATTATCAGCTACACCAGCCAAAAAAAAGCTGATTGCCAATAACGTCAATTTTCTTTTTATCGGTGCCGATACGATATGGATTGATATATCAGTGCACCTCCAAACCCAAGGTAAGTCCCCATTTCATGTATAACAGTCACCTTTCGGACTGAAAGGAAGCTCAGTCTGAGTCCAGAGGCTAACACCTTTTTTTTTTTTTGAAGAATCTTTTCAGAAGTCTGGCTGGGGATGAGAGACGCTTTCACCATTTTAAGCGTTCTTTAGTATGCACAAAATCACCTTAAGCCAGGAGTGGGCAAAATACAGCCCGGGGGCCGAATGCGGCCTGCAAGGCCATTCTATCTGGCCCATGGGGCCCCTAAAAAATTTAGAAAATAAATATTTATCTGCCCTGGGCTGCCTGTCATGTGGCCCTCGATGGCTTGCCAAAACTCAGTAAGGGCCCTCTGCCCAAAATAATTGCCTGCCCCTGCCTTAAGCTGACAACTGACCAGTCAGCCCTGAACTATTTTTATATGGACTTTTTCTGGGTGGAGAGAACGCTCAAAACAAACCACATTTACAAATTTTAAGAGACTGCAGTTAAGCCCTGCCCTTTCTAATAATAACCCTTTGTGTGTTCACTAGCTTCACAAGAGAAACTATGGACATGCATATATGACTAATTTGCTGTGCCCCGCAGCAGTGCCCTCAAGCACATCATACCACTCTGACCAGCAGTAGTGTAGCCACATCCATACAGGGCAGAAGGTTGGCTAATTAGTAGTGCTGAGTAAGAGACCATTATTCCACAGAAGTGGCTACACAACTTCTGACTTGCAAGACAGCCACCTTAGTGCAGTAGGCTTGAAGCCACGTCTTCATGTGCCTAACAGCCACACCCTCAACCAGCTGTTGGCCTGGAATAAACACTTCTTACTAGCAATAAAATAAAGCACTTTAAACCAAAATCCCTAACCATGGCCCCCCTCTTCCCTAGCATAGTTAAACTTGTCACACAGGCATATTCAAGTCACTGATTCCTAAAGGGGTCACAGTCTTTATGAGAGGACACTAGGAGGTTGCAAGTTCCACAGATGCAGGACAGACTTGCTCATGTCATGACCATAGTTAAGCCATGACCCCCACCCCAAGAGTGAGGTTACTCACCAAAAAGATGGGGAACTACTGGTTTAAGTAAAACAACCATGGAATGAACATGAGGTCACTTTGCTCTACCTTTGTAGTACATCCTTTTACCATTGTAGATCAAGTCCAGAATTTACCCTGGAGGGGGTAATCATGGTGTTCCCTCATGATTACATGGGGGAACTGCAGAGGCTGCCTGGTAATGACTCCAACCCCCGATCAGGCCCCTCAACAGTCTCTTGCTTCTCAGAGTAGGAGGGGTCTGGAGTCAGGAATCCTGTTAACTCTTCGGCTCGTCAGTCTCACAGAATGCCAACCCCTCAACTCTGCAGCTTGAGCAACCCCTCAGGTGGGGATCCCAACCCATATACAACTGGATTTGAGCCCAGGAACCTGTATAAAACAGGTGGAGCTGTCTCTTCCCTGCCCTTGACTACTTCCCCGCTTGTTTTTATTGTAGGCAATTTTCCCTCACTCATATTCTGTGGGCCTCTTTCCTAGCTAACTGTACTGTTTCTTATACGCCCATAGGTAGAGAAAGGAAGTTCAGCTGTGCCAGTCTGAAAACAGGGAGAAGGCAGGGCAGGGCAGTACCTTGCGGGGTTTATAAACTAGGGGTGCTCAACCTCCGGCACCTGGGCCAAATCCCACAGAGCCACAACATCTAACCCATGGGCTGAGACTGGCAACAGGGTAATAGTGGTCATTAATACAGTCACCACCCCCCCAAATTCCCAAGCCCCATGCTGCTAGTCACAGCTGGGCCACACTCCCCTGCATCTGGATCAGAACCAGGCCACACCCCTCCCCCCATCGGGTAGGGTTGGGGCCAGGCAATGTCCCCCTTCCACACCTGAGCCAGTTTGGGGGTGGGCCACACCACTTTTCCTATGGAGCTCAGCCATGCCCCTTCCCCCTGCAGGAGCCAGGAAAGTTAAAAACCTACCTTCAAAAATTAAATCAGAAGCTGAGATTTAAAACAAGAAAAACAATAAATAAAACAACAGGAAGCATTAATATTGCAATACTCCAAAAGCTGCAAATTAAGAGCTCGCAGGTAAATAACCTGCATTACAAATTGCTGAAGAGCTTGTTCCACATTAATTTCATGTGGGCACTCTTATCCACCAGGAGAGAGAGACTTCCAAAGTGAGTTAAAAACAATATTTTGCTAAAGCAGAAAAAGGCATTTTTGATGTGGAATAAGAGTGTCCACACAGGGAGTTACTACAGAATACCTGCTGCTTTTCAAATTCATATCTTACTTTTTTTGGGCCGATAGTTTCTTCCAAAGTTGTACAGATGCATCTTTTAAACATGGGCAAGAGAAATATTTACTGTTTTACTGATGCACTACTCTTCTAAACCAAAACTCATTACCCCTCATAGCTTCATCTTCAGGAAGCGTTGATGTCAAAGCATTTGAGTGGCCTGAGCTTAGCTAACGTTGAGCTTCTTGAAACATTTTTTTCCTCAAAAAAAGCACACTGCTACCAGAAGAGAAGTTTTCACGTTTGTGATTGTATCACTGTACAACTATGCTGGTAAAAATGGTAAAACTTTCCCACATGGACAAGCCTTGATATTATAATCATATCCTCTTATTCCGAGTCTAGTGCCTTACGCACCAAGTCTTACTGTCACCTTGCACAGTTGCAAATGTACATTTAGGGTTTCAGCAGATGCCTTGAATCCAGACAATTAATTCTGCAAGGTACTACCTTGGTAAGGCTTCTATAAGTCAGTTTAAGTCCTCTTGAAGTGGTGGGGAAGCAAAATAAAATAGTTTCTTAAAGCTTCTGACTCGTACAGTGTAAAAAGTTGTTTTTGTTTTCAGATGCTGTTAAAAAAAACAAAACAAACAAAAAAACCCACATCATTCAGGTACTAATGCCTAATTAAAAAGGATGAAGTAAAAAAAACAAACATTTTTTTCTTACAAGCTGCCATTTATGCCCAGGGCCTGGAAATACTATATGCCCTGCCACACAAAGATATTCTAACAACATGAGGGGCTTTACTTCCAGAGCTGTGGGCTGGTCATGTTGATGCAATTATTCTTCAGGAGGTTATTTGACTCCTGGGAAATATGTAAGTAGGGGTAGAGGGTAAAGTAGCTCCAGACATAGAAGAGGTCTTACAGAATGATTGTGTGTGGCTCTGTACTGTAGGTAAGGACATGAGTTTTACATGTGGATAGGAAACCTATGCAAAACAAAACAAATGTTATTGTTTAAACAAGCCAGAACTTGTTAATTTATACTGCATAAAATTATAGTACAGAAAACTACTGCCTGGAATATACATGCAAAATGTATCCACACAGATTTTAAAATGTGCGAAAACCTCAAGTTAATCAATAACCAATTAACACAAGGTAAAAAGGCTAGTGAAGATAAGTTACAAGACCCGTGCAAGAAAAAAAGAAAGGGTAGTTGAGGCTGGCATTACAGATCAAGAGGAAGGGAACATAAGAGCGGGTAAGTAGGGCAAGAGAACTACAAATGGGTTTGAAGCTAAATCCAGGCATAATGGAAAATCTGAAGCCAGTGGACAGATTCCAAGGGCCTGGCAAACTAACCGACTGTCACTTAAGTCAAGCCATTTCAGGTTGCCCATGTGATCAACACATAGATCAGAACACCCAGACTGGGCTTCCAGTTTGGCCACTCACAACTGCTAAATCAGATCCCATTTATGGTGTCCTCACTGGTGCTGTACTCCATGGGGCATGCTACAAGAGTTTCTGGGGGCATATCCCACAATTCTTTGTGCTGCAGTAAACTAAACCAAAGCACTTTCTTTCCTTTCTGAATGAGTTTGGTTTCCAGAAAAATTCTCCTACAGAAGAACAGTAGAGGAATATCAGTACTCGAGGAGGGACTCTGGCTATGGTGAACTATTTCCATGAATTATACCAGGGCAAGCGATTTTACACCAGCATAATACAGCTGTCTAGCACAGATGGAGTTATTTTAAACAGTTCATTTCTAAATCAGTATAGTTAAAGCAGCCAAAAAAAAAAGTGCTCAGACTCTGCCCCAGACAAAATAAAATGAGGTCTGGACAAGAATTTAGCCATTCAAGCAAAATATTTTCAGAAAGAAGATTCAGAATTATTTTGTTATCGTTAACATGTTGACTGCATTAACCATAAATTGAAACCTGTATGAATATTTTGGCTGTGCATTCCTATGTCAGCTAATACAACACCCATAAAAATATCCTACACAATTATGCAAAGAGCTGTGAAGTTTTCTTCCAGCGAGTTAAGAGATCGTTATACTGCAGTAACATTAGGTGAAATCACAAGTAATACATTTCACTTAACAGATCATTTGAAAATGTATCAAAATTATTTATGCCACCAACACTACACCATTTTTTTCACTACTGTTTAATTTTAACCAGTGTTTAAAAAGTGCAATTCAAAGTGAATTTATTTAATATATAACTCAAGATATAATTCTGTTCCAAAATTGGTATGACCTGGGCAACTTAGTACCCCATCCAGTGAATTAGAAGTTGGAATCTGGTTCAATTTGGTGCCAGAATACTATCATGTTGTGAGACAGATGGCCATACTAAACATTTTACCAAATTATTCTATCACCTAATCCTTGACATTCTTCAGGATGATCCAAGATTGACTTGACTTGTGTGATGGATAGAATTGATCACCCAAGTTGGGAGCACTTCCACATTACAACTGAGTTGCCCAACAAAGCAGGGGTCCTTTTTTCTTAATAAAGCATCTCATTTATAGTACAAATGTAATCACTTTAATACCCAAGGACTTGGAGTAAAAATCCAGATGTTAGCAAAGTCAATGAGTTTTATCATGTAGTGAGGCCAGGATTTTACTCATGAGTTGTATCCAACAAGGCACTACATATCCTTCCACTGATGTTACACAAGACATTGTTAAATAAACCTCCCTTAAACCCAATCATTAGACTTGAGTGGGTGCAGTTCTGAGACTGTCTATGGCCCAGGAGAGTTTCAGCAAGTTCTGCAGTTTCTGAAAACATGAGTCAGCTATGCAGCATCTTTGTTAAATATATGATCATCAGCCTTTGCCAAATGCATAACACAGAAAACAGTCTATCAGCTGCATGGTGGGGAGGAGAAATTATTTAAGAATTCAGGCAAAAAAAACCCTACATCTTCAAACAGTATTCACTCTACTCTTCCCCCCCACCCCCCGTATTTGCCAGTTTCACTGAAAGAGAGTACAAGAGTGTACCTGCTGGTTGGCTGCTTATCTTTAAACCATCAAAGTAACAAAAAGAACTCTATGTTACGCATGAATATTTTAACTGTTAGGCTATATTTCTAATCTTTTAAAACATTCAGTCTTAAGATAATTTAGTGGTTCCAGTCCACCCACACAAACACAAGAGACAACTTTATTGAAGTGATACTGCTGTAGAGCTCTAAATAGCACCATCTGCTTTAAACCCAGTAACACAAATGTTCATCTTGCTTAATCTTAGAGTTGTTTTCTACAAAGCTTCAGGCCTCTCCTCTGCCTCTCATTCCTATTCAGTATTAATTGACACTATAGAGAATTATCTTCTCCCAATGGGATAAGTAGCATAGCCAAATCTGCCCTAACAACTGAAGTCAAGTAGTGGATTAGTAGCCATATTGGTTGTCCTTTTGAAAAGAAAACAAAGGAAGCAGGCTTTAAAGAAAGTGGCAAGCAGTAAAATAAGTGTAAGTGGTAGTTTGTGGAGTGTAAGACCCTGAATGTCTTGCATGTTCAAGCCTGTACAATTTAGGAAGGCAGAGTCTTCCACTATAGCAAGGACAGAAGAAACTAACAGAGCAACAAAAAATCCATATGCAGCTGTAGTTCCAGAAGACTAAACAGCTGGACACCTGATAGCGAGTAGCATCTACAATAGTAGGAAGGAGCCAAAGACATTCTGAGAAATTTCCCAGCAGAGATGGTCAGGAAAGTCAGTACACACACAAGTGCCTCTTCCTAGACATCTGCCTTTTTTAAAGTCAAGATCCCAACAGCATACTAGCAAAGAATTTGAGGGCCTTGCTGAGACACCTGTATGTTATCCCCAGACAGCTCTATTAGGGATAAGCCCCTCACAGGACTTCAAAGGGAAGCTGCTGCTAATCTCATGGGACATTTGTCCACCCAACAACAGCAGCCTTGAAACGGTCCACCTGCTTCAAAGGCTAAGGGATACTTGGCCAGGAAGAGAGAAAATGAAATCAGAACAGGTGCCTGATCTTGAACCTTTCTCTGCAATCTGCCTACTAGACAGACTGGTAACTCATAGACAGAGCTAAAAACATTTTGACCCCCAGTGAGCATGGCAGCTACCTGCAAGTGCCTTCACAAACCTGAGGGAAGGCTGGTACCCACTTGCTTTCAATACTGCCTCCACATCTTCAGAGCACACTCCTACACATACTTGCTCCCTCTTAGATCACCAAGGTAGAGAGCTCCCAGAATGTCAGTCAAGGCACCACCTCTTCTCCCTGTGAAGCCACCCTTGCTAAATCAGGTCCAGTTCCCTCTTCCCACTCCCTTCCAAATGGACAAAAGGAAGGGTAGGAGAAAAAAGAAGAGACACTCAAGGAATTGCCAAACATAATTAACTCCTCCATGCGGAGAAACTAAAGTTAAAACAGAGCACCTGACAAAGTTAATGATGCTCACATTTCAACTTTCATGACCACTAAAACCAGACTAACCCTTGCTCTTCTCTTGGTTAACCAAGAGTGTTCTCAAAGTCCTTTTTTCACTAGAAGAGTCCATGCATGTATGCAAATTAAAGCGACTCGTACCCAGATATCAACCTACTTCCAGATTCATTCCCTTTTATTTTACTAGATCTAATAACAACACCCCCTAACACAATGGCCCTCTAGAAAAATTTAGGCTAGCCCTTTTTTTCTATTCTCTCAGATTCTTTTCTATGTACTATATGAGCAATGAGCAGTAGTAGCACTGTAGCCACGTCCAGTGTCTCAGACTTCCCAACAAGATGACTGTAGTGTAGAGATCGATATATTACGTCAGTTAAAAAAGTACCAGTTAATGTTAATACAAGTTTGCAAAGCAAGCTGTACATAAGAATGCGTGAACTGTGGTCATTTTTTGTGGAAATCCAGGATTAGCTAAAATGTTTTCATACACAACAGTGTTATCAGTTTAAACAAATCCTAACTATTCAGGACCTGGCCCCATCCTGTTTGGGTAAACCACAAACAGATCTGTGGGGTATCCCAATCACCATGTATAAACCTATAAGTTAAAGCCAGTTAGCCACTTCTCTGTAGACATATCTTAGAGGTATTCTGGACGACAGGGCAGCAACATTATCTTATATGACAGACCCAGGAGGTGGTGCCAACTAAGAACCTACCGAATTCGTGTCCAAAGCAGGCTGTGTGTCAGCTCCTTTAATCTTGCAGGTTCCCTCATGCGCCCTCTCCTACTAAGCAGTGGAGGGGCCCTGCCACTCATTCCTGATCAGCAGGGAGGAAAAAAAAATGTGCTTTTAAATATGGCACCGTTTTTGCCTCCCAGCCAGTCAGCAGCAAGCAGCAGGACCACTGAGGCTCTTCAGTCAGCCAGCAATGGGTTGGGATGCATGGGGGAACCTGCCAGATTAAAGGAGCTGCCGTGCAGTCCACTTCCTACATGATTTTGGTAGGTCTCTAGTCCCAACAGATACATGATCATTTAGGCCGCTGTCATTTTCATCAATATATCTTAGTTTCATAGTTTCTAGGGTCGGAAGGGACCTAGGCAGATCATCTAGTCCGACCCCCTGCCATGGCAGGAAAGAGTACTGGGGTCAAACGACCCCAGCAAGATGGTCATCTAATCTCCTCTTAAAAACCCCCAGGGTGGGAGCCTGCACCACCTCACTTGGAAGCTGGTTCCAGACCCTGGCCGCCCTGACCGTGAAGTAGCGCCTCCTGATGTCCAACTTGAACCTTCCCTCCGCCAGCTTGTGACCGTTATTCCTGGTCACTCCTGGCAGCGCTCGGGGGAACAGGGACTCCCCCAGTGCCTGTTGATCCCCCCTGACTAGTTTATAGCAGGCCACAAGATCCCCCCTCAGCCTTCTCTTCTGGAGGCTGAACAGGTTCAGGTCCCGTAACCTTTCCTCATAGGACCTGCCCTGCTGTCCCTTGAGGATCCACCACACCTCTAAAACAGGGGTTCCCAACCCACAGGCCGCAAAGGGTCCACAGGAGGGCTGGTTACCGGACCGGATGTAACCGCAGACTGGCAAACCACAGACTGGAAGTGACCGGCATACTGTGGACTGGCAGCCAACCCTTTTTTATACTGAGTATAAAAAAGGGTTGGCTACCTGGCTGCAGTATCCCAGTCACTTCTGGGCCATGGCTTTCCGGTCCATGGTCACTTCCAGTCCGTGGCTTGCCAGTCCTCAGCACAAAAAGGTTGGGAACCCCTGCTCTAAAATTGTACTCTGCTATAGTTTACAAAATAAGATTCACTGGTCTCTTATAAAACTGGTATGGACAGGTCCTAGGAACAGGGACAAAATTTCAGGTATCTATGTCTACCTTAATTCTTTGCTTTCTTCACTGCACTGATGCAGAATGGGGTGCAGTTGCAACAGACAAGAGACAGGACTGGTGGGTAGGCTTTTGTTCGTTTGTTTGCTTGCTTGCTTTTTTGAACTGGTGGCAAACCATTCTGAAATCAAACAAACAATGATTACTAAGGCTGGTTCTGATCAATGCCAAGCACAATCCCAATACAGTGCTCAGCCTGCCAGGTAAATCCCAAAGCATTACTGATTTCAGTGAAATGTTAACAGGCACTAGTTGCACAGCAGGTGAAGTGAAGTCATAGCAGCAAAGGATCTAGCACAGGGATGGGCAATTATTTTGGGCAGAGGGCCGCATACTGAGTTTTGGCAAGCCATAGAGGGCTGCATGACAGGCAGCCAAGGGCAGATTAATATTAATTTCCTAAATTTTTTAGGGGCCCCATGGGCCAGACAGAATGGCCTGGCAGGCTGCATCCAGCCCCCCAGCCGCATTTTGCCCACCCCTGATCTAGCATGTTGACCAGAACATCAGAATATGAAGCAGCATCCTGTCTGAAGAAAGAGCTGTCTTATTATTTAAGTAGTTATAAGATTCAGTATTTAGGGTTGTCTATACAACAGTAGATGAATCATAAGTGATTCCAGTAATGATTATCTTGGTTTTGGCTCTCCAGATCTGCGTCAGCATAAAGCTACTACTAAATGGACAAGATCGAATTCACAAAAAGTTGGGTTTTTTTATTTCCTTGTGCGTTGTTAATAATAAAACTCAACAATACCATCAAATCATTTCCACCAAGATTACAAGAAAAACTACAGACCTTGATCCCCCTGCTACCTAACCCAGGGACTTTTTACATGCTCCCTAAAATCCACAAACAAGGGAACCCTGGCAGACTTATCATATCCAACCATGGGACCCTAACTGAGGAAATATCAGGTTTTGTTGAATCCATCCTAAAACCGCTTGTCACCCACAGAGCAAGTTTTGTCCAAGACACCACAGACTTGCTACGGAAACTTAAAAACATAGCCCCCCTTCCCAGCAACACACTCCTAGCCACCATGGATGTTACCATCCTATACACCAACATCCCACACCAGGATGGCATCCATGCCTGCCTTACATATCTACAGGAACAAGATTACAACCCAGAATACAGACCCAAAGATATCACTGAGCTTATACACTTCATCCTCACACACAACAATTTCACTTTTAATAATCAACACTTCCTCCAGATGATGGGAACAGCTATGGGCACTAAAATGGCCCCACAGTATGCCAACCTTTTTATGAGCCACCTGGAAGAAGACTTCCTTAAGAACTGCACCATCAAACCCTTGCT
>NW_005841951.1:2562316-2568365 GCF_000455745.1 Alligator sinensis | reverse complement strand
AACTGCTGCAGCTTCCTGAGCCTGATGAAGGGTTTTTGAACCCGAAAGCTTGCTTAATAACTATTCTCCAACCATTTGGGTTGATCTAATAAAAGATATCAAATTCACCCAAGGAACCTTGTCTTGTTAATAATAGGCACTCTCACTTTTTATATCCCTTTTGTCTTTTATAAATTGTTGGCGTCCCACTCAGTTTATTCCAAAAGCTAAATCCAAAGTGATATTTATGATTCTAGCCAGTTTCTTGTTGGTTCCTATGTGATAGAGAAAAAAATTTCAAAAGCACCCACTGAATTTCAATGAGGCTTACAAGCCTAAACCACTTCTGAAAAGGACACTTCAAATCCAAAGTTGCTTATGTGCTTTTGAAAATAACATCAGACTACATTGGAACATTTTGGTTGCAAATGTGGCAGGGAAATATTCAAATCTGATTCTCTTGTCATTTCTTGAAAGCATTTATATTAAGTTTAATATAGTATTTTGTACTCACCATCACTCTGAGATGAACTAAAAGCATTTGGGAATTAAGCTAAGCAACAATGCTCAGAAATATCATCATTTCCTTTTTTTTTTCCCCCCAGACAGAAGCAGATACATTAAGGTCCCAGCTATACAATAAGACCAAGATTTAAAAAGGTGCATTTTCAGATGAACCACTGAACCACATTCCTCAATTAGAAGAGAGGGGCAGTGAGCTGAGACTAACCCTTGGTGCAGACCTACCCTGCCTTCATTTGAAGAGGTAGACATACTTCAACAAACTAATGAGTCCCCATGTGCAAAGTCAAACCTCTACTAAAGAGAATGGATCCAGAGATTTCTGCAAGGGTGTTGTTACCAGACCCCGTTTTCATGTCAGCATCTTAAAATATTTCACTTTGTGGTACCTGCTGGCAGGGAGAAGGAATATGCTCTCTTTCTACCTCCAAGAGCTACCCAACTGCTGAGAAAGAAACTAGTCTTCATTATTTCAGCCCTTCCCTAGAAGCACCTGGTTGGTGAAAGTGCAAGTGAACCAATTTGTCCTCTTGATGATGATGATGATAATGTCTCTTTGGTACTTCTATACTTCTAAAAGAGCCCTTCTCTATTCTAGTAATCAGAGCATGTCCAATAACTAGCTTCAGGAAGACAATATAGATGAAAATGCTATATGAGAAAGGCCTGTGGAGATATGGGCCAAATTTCTGTGGTCACTATTAAAGTCTTTACAAACCCCTTTATAAGTGATTCACATTCCTTTCACCAAGTATAAACATTAGGTAACATGATTTGTAAAGACCAAACCAACCAATGCACTATTATATTCCCTATATAATCAAGCATCAGGAATTAGAGGTGCACCAATATATCGATGGTATATCGGATCAGCACTGATAAAAGGAAAATTACCATTTTTGGCAATGAGCTTTTTTTTGGCCAGTATAGCCAACAAAGTCACCAACAAATGCCACGTGTATGCACACAGCCGCAGCATGTACACGGCCAGGAATGTAGCCTGGCAACTTGGAGAGCAATCTCCTGCCGATAAGTCTGTGGTGGGGGGAGGGGAAAGGGATTAAGCGGGGTAGACTGGGGCCCCACAGTGAGGGATGGAGTGGGGCAGGGGCAGGCACTGTTCAACCAGGGTGGTGAATGCAACCCCAGGAGTGGGACAGAGCCACGGGCAGTTCGTCCAGGGGTAATGGGAGGGACGATAGAGGGGGCAGCTCCCCACCACTGCATGTGCCCCCCAGATTTGTGTGTGGGGCAAGGGTGGGCTCCTTGCTGTGGGCTTGAGTCAAGGGGCTGCACCAGCCTCTTCCTGGCAGGGGGACTGGGCCAGGGCTGCACTCGGAGTGGGCAAGTGGTGGTGCTGGGAGAGGTGACAACAGGGTGGCTATGGGGAATTTTGGGGTGGCTACAGCCCACCCCATAGCCACCTCTCCCAGCGCTGCCACTGCCCACCCCACCCCCGCCTGCCCCGAGTGTAGCCGGGAAAAGGCTGATGCAGCCCCTGGCCCTGAGCCCACAGCAAGCAGCCTGCCTCCGCCCCACACATAAATCTGTGGGTGCACATGCCCCCCATGCCTTCCCCGGGGGGTACGTGCAGCAGCAGAGAGCCACCACCCTTCCCCACCCACCCGTTGCCCCCCGGACAAGCCGCCTGCAGCTCTGTCCTTCTCCTGAGGTTGCATTCACTGCCCTGGCCGAGCAACGCCTGCTCCTACCCCACTCCCTTCCTCACCGCGGAGGCCTCGATCTGCCCCCTCACACCCCATTCCCCCCCCCCACAGACTTACCAGCAGGATGCTGCTCGCCAAGCTGCCAGGCTGCATTCCTGTAAATCAGTTATCGGATTAGTATTGCATGATATGGCTGGTTAATTATCAGCCATTGGTCTCAGCCAAGAAAATCTTTCTTGGTGCACCCCTATCAGGAATATCCTGGTTACATTAAATTCCTTGCAAGTGCAAAATTGTAAGTTATTAATAAATATTGTAACACAGAAAGAAAGAAAAGAATGAAAATTCAACACTTAATCATTGAAGTTCTCCACAGAATGAAGTGGCTAATACAATGTACCACGCTGCCCATAACATCCAAACAGGAATCCATTTCTCTGTTTCTAATTTTGAAAGTTGTTATATTTACATGAATTATAATTAAACATACATAAATGGTTCCTTTCCCTCAGGCATTCTTTTTAATAACAGCCCCACCTTCTATATTTTTGGACTGACTACAATTCATCATGTAGGCTGATGATATATAAATTGAAATGGCTGCAGAGATGATCTCAGTCACCACAGCATGCCATAAAGTTTGTCCTGAAATAGAGACAGAGGAAGAAAGACAAGAGGGCAGACAAGCAGTAGGAAGACCTACAAGCAAGAGCTACCCAAAAGCTGCATGCCACCTGACAATACATAAGTCTCAAAAAATTTAGTATACCAAGGACCTTTTACTAACAAAGTGTGTGGGGGAGCAGGTTTTCATACTAACAAGGAAGTTAACACTGAGCTGAGAGTCAAGTCACTCAGAACAATGGCCAGTGTATAATAAATCTCTTATTAAGGAGGGCACAGTACAAGATGGGGATGAGCATGGGGTGGGGAAATGCTTTTTGAAACACTGCAAGTCAAAGTTAAAATATGCTGGGCTCAACACAAAATTAGTAATGCATTTACATCACATCTGTATATTTGACCTTTTTAGAGCATTTAATTTCAAGCCAGACCTAAGAAGAACATCATATCATACTATTACTATTATCATGATCACATTTCAACCAGTATCATATCTTTAGAGATGGAACTTGGAGGATAGTTATAAAGAATTTGATATATTCTAGGTCAGTATGGCTTCCCTGGATAAGTGCAGAACTCCAAGTTCAAGGTTGCAGGATACAGAAACAAAAAAGTCAGAGAAATGTCTAATGATAGACCTATTGTAGAGAATAGCAAACTGTTCTAATCTTTGCAAAAACTGGACATGCCCTGAATGAAAGGCTGGCCATGAGAAAAATGGCTGAGAGCATGCCATAAAAACGGATCTTAGTAGCCTTCCTCAGGGAGGCCTGAGAAAGAGTACTGCAATACCCAAGAACTTACTTATGTCTATCCCAACCACACAGTTGGTCCAACCAAAGATATCAACTTGCATAAAAATGGACAACAACTGTAGATTCAAGAGCATAATTCTACATATGCATGGAATCTCTGAGCTCTCAAGCAGGCTCACGTGGCTGGGAAAAAACACGTATAACTGCCAGTTGTGTCAATTTATCCTGGAATGGGAATATTTCCATCTTGTGCATCACTACTAGTAACAAAGGGTCCCTAGGCCATCGTTTCTCAACCCATGGGTCGCAAGAATATATGAGAGTCATGAACAAATTTCAAAAATGGATTAACCTTTCAAGGAGAAAAACATGGGAAACTGTGAGTTTTCCCTTGCAGGCTGGCAGAGTCCTAGCCTGCAAGGGGCAGCTTGGGGCCCCTCGGTGCCCCACACATACTCCCCCAGGAGTCGGGATTGGGAATGAGGGGCCAGGGGGCTGTTTTCTACTTAAACTATTTACTGGATTGAGATTGGCCATCAATGTTTACAAATGGGTCCTGGTCCAAAACAGTTGAGAATCACTAGGCCCCATTATACCCTCAGATTCTAGCCCATAGCCCTCAACAGGTTAACAGGGTGTGTTCCTATAGGTATGAAGTCCAGGAAAAACTGAAATGCTCTTGTTCCAGTTTGCTACTACAAACAGACCATTCTCACCCTCTACAGCACATTGTCTAGTCAACCTTTCCAACCATGTAACTTGTGGCAGTTTCCTTACATTATGCCCCACAAGACAGGAATAAGATCTTGAAGTTAGCATGTGGATCTGACAGACTACAGAGGCACATAAATGATTTCCTACCTAGCTTATAGTCCTATCCTGATCTGATATCAAAAGTCATTCTAAACTGTAAGACAGAAATTACAGCAATAGACCTGAACTTGAAACTTCATATTGCTTTTTTCCTGTAAAAACACTCATATGAGAAGGGAAATAGGTGGCTGGATTTAGTCTCTCCCTAAGTGTGTTGGGACCACCACATCAGCTACAAATGAAGCGAACGCAACAGCCACAAATATACAAGGGACTTTGGCCTGTGTGACTTTCAGTTTCCTTTCAAAACATGGGCCTCTACCACATGGATATTTTCTGTACCATAGAGCTGCAAAAATAAACTCATAGTACAGTTTTGCTGCACCAGTGCAAACTCCAAATTACACTAAGGAAATCTGCTCCTGTTAAAAATGAAATCCTAGTGCAGAAAGGGCACTGTTACTTTCTTATATGTCCCCGAGCACAACAGAAATATCGTTAACCATTATATATTTCTTCAACAAAAAAGATATTCTAAACTAGATGAAATGCGATCAAGTCAGAGAATCAGATACCCGGTTGTTTTTTTTATAATACTATAAGACAGAGCTATATAACACAGGAATTTGGCATCACGCGCCCTTCACTGGGTTGTTAGGATTGAATTTGTTAACGAGTATCACCCTTCCCAGAGTCCCTGAAGCGAGACAGACTATTAGTTTATGTCTGCCATAGTCATCCATTTAGATAGTAGGCATATGCCTAGAAAGGAAGTTGTCTTTTCTAATAGTAAAAAGATACAGTTTGTGAATTTACTTGTTATTTTATTATTGTTATTTTCCTCAGGCATTTGGGAGTGCGAATAACCCAACAATCTCTAGGCATTTTTATCCATCTTTTTTAAAAACACTCATTTCTCCCAGCTCCAGCCTTTGGAGGGGAAGGGGAGCGAGGGAAAAATATACAAAGGGAAAACAGTCTTCTCAAGACTGACGACTAGACCGAATAAGCGTCTTTAGGCTACTGATATGATGCCACTCTTCATCATATTAAGAGGACTGCCGTAGAGCAGTACAAGGCACCCCTGTCTCCCCGAGACAGACAGGCTATGGGGAAAGCACTTGCTAGCACAAAAAGCCCAGACGCGGCTTTGATTCCTAGTGTATCCGCCACGCTCCTTTGTGGAAGAGTCCCTCCAGGCTACCCCAAATTTCACATCCCCGCTTCCCGATTCCCGTTTGCTCACTTGGAGTTACCCACACCCGGCTCACTCACGTTACCAACGAGGCACGTTTCCAGCTATTTGAAACAAAGCTTTTTTTTTTTTAGCCGGACCTGGTTTTCAAACTCCGTCCCCGCAGCCGCAGCCGGGCCCAGGGGGCTCGGCTCACAAGATGACTCAGGAACCGGGCCGGGCCGGCCTGGCCTGGCGCGGGCGCTCCGCCTGCCCTCCGAAGTGCACGGGACCAGGCTCCGAGCTGGGCCCCCCACCCCGAAATAACTCGGCGGTGAAAGCCGTGCGCATCCCCCCACAGCCCGCCCCGGCCCACATCCCTACCCAGGGCACAGCCCGGCCTCCAGCGCTCACCGCAGCAGGGAGGGTCCCTCCCCTCAGCCCTCAGGGCACGGCCTGCCCCGGGGCCCAGCTCCGCGCCCCCGCCGCCTCCCCCGGCTCCCGAACAAAGCGCG
>NW_005841951.1:2555605-2562182 GCF_000455745.1 Alligator sinensis | reverse complement strand
GCTGCGCCCCGCTCCGCCAATGGGCGTCGGGCGCTGGAATGAACCGGGCACCGGCGCATCATTTCCTCCCGGCGCCGAGCCAGCGCGCCGCCCCTCGCCCCCGGGTAGGGCCGGGGGTCCCGGCGCCGCACGAGTCCTTGCTCTCGCCCAAGTGCGGGGCCTGCTCCCGGGTCCAGCCCCTGTCCCCAAGCACGGGGGGTGGGGGCATCTCTGAAGCCCTTGGGCGGATTCACGGGACTCCAGCAGCCGGGGCTTCAAGGGTTGACCCTGAGAGCGGGCTTTCGGTACAGGGGGACAAGTGGGCCCGAGTGGGAGCCAGCCGGCTGCTGGGGAGAGGCTGCGTAGCGAGGGAGGCGAGGAGCGCCCCCGGCGCCAGACGGGGCCGGAGCAGCCTGTCTAGCAGCAGACAAACTTGCCCTCCTAAACGCGGGCTGTGCCCGGCACAGCTAGCTCACGGAGGGGCTAGGGAAGCAGGGCTGGACGGGGCCTCACGAGGTCATCTAGCTCAGCCCCCTGCTCAAGGCTGGGTCGTCCCTGAGTAAAGGGCCCGGCCAAGTGTCTGTCCGTCTGTCGAACTTGCTGTTCCCAAGCACCGGGACGGCGCGGCTGCTCCAGTGCCTGACCCCTCTCGTGGTCACCAAGTTCCTCCTCGTCTCCAGCCTAAATTTCCCCTGCTGCAGCTTGAGGCCTTTGCTCCTAGTCCTGTCCCTTATAGCCATCTCTATCCTCTCTATAATCATCACCCTTCAGGTATTTGAAGAGCTATACCAAATCTCTCCTCAGTTTTTCTTCTCCAAGCTAAATAACCCGAGTTCTTTCAGCTTTTTGTCATAAGTCTTGCCTCCAAGGCCCCTAATAATTTCTGTTGCCCTGTGCTGGACTCCTTCCAAACAGTCCATGTCCTTCTTGAAGTGCGGGACCCAGAACTGGACGCGGCACTCCAGGTGAGGCCTCACCAGTGCTGAACATTGCCACCAGCTGGGAAGATACAGGACCTCAGGATCTCAAATACTTCCATAGGTGACTAGTCTTCCATAAGGGAAGCCACTGCCAACACACCTTCACAGTTACTGGTACCCAAGGTAATTAATTTAAAGCTAGCTTAGGCATGCACGTGCATGCCCCTATTGCATCTCTCATTGCAGTGTAGACCAAGCCACAGACCTCATCTCTAGGTTTGAATTCTTTTCTCTACCTCTTGCCATCAACCTCTCCGGCCCCTGACAAATGTCACACCAACATGTGACAAGTGCTAGTCCAAGTGAGGCACAATGACAAGGTGCGTTGCCATTTTGCCTCAAGCTCTACATGCGCGTTGAGCTTTGGGAAGTGAGGAATAGGGAATGCATTGAAGGTGAGGGTACAAATTCAGTTACTTTGATAAATTTTCCCTTCAGGTATGTCCGCAGCTCCCTTCAAGGCAGTGGGCAATAGGCTGGCAGAGGTATAAGTAGAGGAGGAATTAGGTTCCTATAGTGTTTAAAATGGGGAAGAGCCATTGATATTACTGGTAAAAATACAGCCCCTCTTCTCTCACCACTCCTGCACACCTTCCTCCCCCACCCCCCCATCCCCCACCAAAAAAAGGATTCAGGGCCTGCAGCATGAAAACTTTGGGAGTCATGTAAAGTACAATACATGTGGAAACCATTTACAAAAAGCAAAGTGTGCTTGCGGAAGCTGGGTGTAGCAGCCTTTTGGGGATGGTTATTGGTCCATACTATTGGAGCCAGGGATCTTTTAATCTCAACAGGGAAATTGAGTATGCTTTAGTCTTAGAAAACAGAGAGGTGTGGTTCCTTCAAAAATTAATCTCTCAGGATTGGGGAAGGTAAGCAGAGAGCATAGAAAATGGATTTGAGGTAGAAGGATTATGCAGCTGGATATTGGCACTTCCCTTGGATTAACTGAACTGATATTACATTTTCTTATAACAAGTACTCAGGGCCGCATGTTCTCTTTCTGCATAGAGTGTAAAACCTAAGCATGTTATATTTTTCTAAGTACAATGCCTGAAAGAATCTACCAGAAATTATCAAATTCTACTGTTACCCATCTCCCTCAGTTGGAAGATACAAATCAATTAAAAGGAGAATCTACCCCTACTATTGTTACTCAGTGATTTTTAGTTTTTTTACATCAGACACTTTATTGTATTAAAGCATAGCTTTGCTATAGGGAAATGTAATCAGATAAAGCTGGAACCTTGGAGCTAGACATTTTGTAAAGCAAAAGGAGAATGTTGGCTGTGGTTCAGGAGGCAATATGGAAAATAGGAAAACGCAACATCTGGGGCTCATCACAAAAGGCAGTTTACAAACTCAGGGTTGGGGAGAGGCTCTGTTGCTAGTAAAAACTGTTCATCTGGTCTCTCTGGACTCCATTCAAATTGCTTTAACAGGCAATGATCAACTTAAGCAGCAAAGTTATATTTTTTATTTATAATGGCAGTTTTTAAAGAGTGCCATTTTAACTCTGCAATGCAACTTGGCTGCATAGTGATAAGTATTCCCAGCCATAAGGAAAAGTTGAGCCAATCTGTTGTCTCTATTTACTATATTATACTGAAGAATGAAGCATATAAAATTGGATTCATCTTTTAAAAGTCTGTTGTTCTCAAACTATTTCTTACTCTTTTGTAGCTACTGTGGTGTCACACTAAACATGGAAAATTAAAATAAAAAATAACCACAATAGAATTAAATTAACTACCAACAGAGTAACTGTAGAATATTATGTGGGAGACTGTCAAGGTTGTTTTTCAAGATTTTTATTGAGATCATGGATGCAGCCCAGCTTAATGCATTCAAACTGATGATCCATATATCTGCCTCACAGGAATGAACATAGCTGAATGAAAAGGAAAACAAATTGATTTATAGTCATTTTGTAAATAAAAAGGACAAATCTGGGTTCAGTGTTATTGTTATTTTGAGGTATTTTTGCAACTACTGTATAAATAAATAATACAAGTCCTAAAAGATACCCAAGAAAATTATTCCTCTGAATACTATTAGGGAACATACATCATCTGCTATGTGTGACCAGTAATTATCCTGATTAAAATGTTTGTTATTTGATTAGGGATTGCATGCGACTTACAGACCAGCTGAAGACTGAATTTGGGTTTTGAATCATTCGCTAACCAAAGCACTAGCTAACTTCATACCCAAAAGTTTGACCAACTCCAGAAACAAATGATAAAGACACTGTTGTTCTGATACAGACCAAAGCCATTTTTCATTTCTAAAATGTAATCCTTGGGAATAGGAACAATGCCATTTTATGTCCCTTAAATTAACTCTTCACATTTCTCTTTCCAACATGCCTTGATATAAATCCAAACATCAGAGACCTTACCTCATTTTAAATTGCAGCCGACTCTGGAGTATGGAGTTGCTATGCTAATTAGTGGGGCCCACAAAGCCTGAATGATCTGAAGGAGTGGAAGCTGGCATAGAGAATCCTGTGACATGCAAACAAATGACAAAAGATTATAGCTAATTTCCCTCAATATTTAAGTAGATTAACCCCCAGCCAGGCAGGATGAATTTACCTGCACTGCACAGTTAAACTTTAAGGAAATCCTGATGCATACAATCACCAGGTTTACTCTTATTCATAATGGTCTGAGATCCTTTTAAGATGAGAGTATCAACCCAAGAAAAAATTTAGAAACCTAATAATGAGAAGGATTATTTATAAATAGGGCCTGGTCTACATAGGGGTTGTGCACCAAATTAAGACAAGCTCAGCTATACCTGTAAAAACACCTTTCTGTTGATAGATCTTTGTCCGCATTTGGAGGCTGCACTAATTTAACTAAATCTGTTTTGCTACTGATTACAAGTTGGGCAAAAACTGAGTGTTGACAAGGCCGAGATGTTAAACACTTGTCCATATCTGGGAAAAGGCATTTCTTTTTTTTAAAAAGGGGATTCAATGAGCCTGATTTCAAACCTAATTGTACCCAATTAATATCAGTCAAGCACTTATGGGGAGAGGATAACATCTGGGAAACCATGCACCATATTTTAAACAAATTCAAGAGACTCATACTGGATAGTAAATACCATGGGTGACTCAACCAATGCTGTTTGTTGTCCTCCCTTTTGTATCTCATGCATTTCCCTGATCAAAATCCAGTTATAGCTAGAATTATTCCCTCTACTCAGCTAAACTTCATCTAATAGGTTTTAAAAAACAACTCAGGAGATCACTTGGCAAAGATGTGCAAGCTGTAGGGTCTACTGACTCTAGCTCACTGACGGTGAAGGAACAAGCCATCCTGAGGTGCAGGAAGACTAGCAAGTATGGTAGAAGACCAGCTTGGCTTAGCAGGGAACTCTTCAGTAAACTACATCACAAAAGGGAAGCTTATAAGAAATGGAAACTTCAACAAAAAACAAGGGAGAAGTATAAAAGTAGTGTTCAGGAATGCAGGGATGAAATCAGGGGGTGCTTGTACATGTGATGAAAATTGCCCATTTTTGTGGTTTAATAGCATCACACTTTACATGTATGGGGTTTTTTGCAATTTAAATGAGTTTGTTACATTGCAAACTAAATCACATCCCCATGTAGTTTAATTTGCAGCATAGCTACTTATAACATTGCAGCCTTTATTCTGACAGCACAATCCCCGGACATGGGAGAGGTGGACTGAAGGCAAAAGTAGCAAGGGGCCCAATCCTTTTTTTTTCTTTTTCAGCGGAGCCTGCCCACGTCTCCTGTGGCCAGGGGCAAGCTGCCAGCAGGCCGAGCGGCCCCTGAGCTGCGGAGGGCCCTGGTTTTTCCCTCCATGGTAAGTGTTGCCCTCTAGGGCCACCCACGTGGGCTGCTAGCAGGCCAGGGGATGCCCCAGTTCAGAAGCAGCACCCACTGGATCCAACTCTTCCCCAAGGCAGCCGGGTCTTCCAGCACCCCATGCACTGTCCCTGCCGCCTGGGACTAGGCTGGCTTGCCCCTGGGGCAGTGCAGGGAAGCAGCAGGAAGGTGGCTGGGTGTGCTGGCAGCAGAGATGGTGCATAGCGCTCTGGAAGCCTGCTGAGCCTGAGTTTCCCTGAGCCTGCCCCGGTTTCCAGAGCACCATGCACCATCCCTGCTACCTTCTCCGACCACCAGCACACCCAGCCACCCTCATACAGCTTCTCTGCGCTGTCCCAGCAAGCCAGCCTGTTCCTTGGTGGTCCCAGGCAGCAGGAAGGCAACGGAAACAGTGCACGGGGTGCTGCTTCCAGGGCAGGCTCAGGGAAGCGTTGGATCTGGCCACATGCTGCCTCCGAGCTAGGGCAGCATCTGGCCTACTAGCAGACCACCCAGCCAGCTCCAGGGGATCCCATCACTGCAGAGGTAAGGACTGGGGCCTCCCACAGTTCAGGGGCCACTCAGCCTGCTAGCAGCTCACATAGGGAGGCTCCGTTGGAAAAAAAAAAGTGTTGAGAGGCCTGATCCCTTTTTTTTTTTTTTGCCTGCCTGCGTGAGCTGCCCCCAGAACACTCAGTCCTTGACCTGCGGGGGGGCATGGTCCTTCCCTCTGCAGCAACAGAGCTTCCCAGGGCTGCCCAGGAGGGTTGCTAGCAGAAGGGTGCTGCCCCAGCTCGGAGGCAGCACCCAACCCGATCCAACTGTTCCCTGAGCCCAAGCTGGAGTAGCCCCCTGCCCACTAGCAGCCCACCTGGGTGGCCCCGGGGGGTGCCACTGCCATGGAAGGAAGGGCCCCCAGCAGCTCAGGGGCCACTCAGCCCGCTGGCAGCACGCTCCCAGGTTGCAGGAGAGGCAGGCAACTTCGCAAAGGAAAATTAAAAGGATTGGGGCCCATGCCATAACAGTGATGGAAGCCTCTACATTGAAATGGTGTTTTTTTAATAGTCACAATTAAAAACCCACCGTTCCAATTTAGAGGAATAAACCCCCATCATGTGTACAAGTGCCCAGGAAGGCCAAAACGCAATTGGAGTTGCAACTAGCAAGGGATGTGAAGGGTAACAAGAAGGGTTTCTACAAGTATGTCAGTAACAAGAGGAAAATCAGGGAATGTGTGGGTCCCTTACTGCAGTGTTTCTCAACCCATGGTACGCATACCCCTGGGGGTACACGAGACATGGGCAGGGGGTACATAGGTGCTGCATTTAGAGTTTGGCCGGCACCCTCACCCAGCGGGTTGGAGGCATCTTTGCCTGCTCAGGCCGGAAGTTCCAGCCGCCACCCCTCCCGCCATGTCCTGTGCACTGGGGCTTTCACTCCCCAGCATCAGTGTGCCAGGGGATAGGGAGGGAGACCCAGCGCAGGCTGCTTTGCCCCAGGCTGTGGTCCATGAGGAAAAAGCAGGACTCAGCTCGCAGTGGTGAAACCAGAAGTGGCATGGGGGGACTTCCAGTTTTGCTTTTGCCACGTCAATCGGCAGCACGGAAGCGGAAAGGGATCTTGGAGTCCTAGTGGACTCCAAGATGAACATGAGTCGGCAGCGTGACGAAGCCATCAGAAAAGCTAATGGCACTTTATCGTGCATCAGCAGATGCATGACGAACAGATCCAAGGAGGTGATACTTCCCCTCTATCGGGCGCTGGTCAGACC